>NW_020621047.1:814953-868490 GCF_003573695.1 Papaver somniferum | reverse complement strand
AAAAAGAAAGAAAAAAAAAAGAAAGAAAAAAAACAACAGAAAAAAAAAGAGAAAATATTGAGACCAGACCATTTGACCAAAAGGAATAAATTCAATAAAGTCGACCACTGGTACCCTTGTATATGCCAGTTGTGTTGACCCAGAGTTAGGTTATCGACCACTGGTACCCTTGTATATGCCAGTGTGTTGATATTAGTCAGACTAGTATCTCAATCCATTAGGATATGTTCATTTTGGCGGAGGCCTTCAGACAGATATGGGAAACGCCGTTCACTTAGTAAACATCAAAACCATATATGTTTTTCTATATCCATCTTCTTGATCTATCCATGTGATTAGTTTTGACTCCTAATATGATGTCCATAGTGCAACTATCTGAGTAGAGATCTGTCACTTTATATGAATTTTAGTATGCTTGAGTGCAAACTCGTGTACAACAATTGGAATTTCGCATCAGGGTACTTCTTCCTGTAGTCAATAAGTATGCCAACCAAGGAGATTCTTTAGTGCCTTCCAAGGTTCTGCATAGATAGCTAAGGTCTGGAGTACAGGTTTTGTGGGTATATCTCTGGTAAGCCCTCCCGAGACTATAACTCGGCCACTAGGGCCACCTAGGGGTTTAAAGGCTTATCGCATACGCTAAATGCAATCAATGATGCCTGCGAAAGTGAGTTAGGATTTTATTTTCTATTTGATTTGCTCGAGGACTAGCAAATAATAAGTTTGGGGGTATTTGATAGGCACATTTTTGTGTCTTATATAATTCAATTGTATATATTATTAGTGCTCGATTTTATATTTATTATGGCTTTTTATGTCCCTGTAGGTATTTTTGGAGAAATAAGCTTTTGCGGCGAAATTGGCTAAAAAATGGTTTTTGCGCTCGTGGGAGAAAATTACTATACGGACTCTCACTTTGGATAAGGGGTAACCTAAATACTAAGGGGTGACCCATTTCCAGGCATCATCTAAAGGGAGACCGGAACTGGATAAGGGGGAGGTCATCTTCAAAGTTCAAATTAAGGAAAATGGCGGGAAAATTTGGCATCAGTCTGCATGGTTTTAGATTTGAATTTTCGGACAGTTTCAAAGAGATTCAATGGCCGAAATCGGTTTGTATGGACTGTAGAAGACCTTACAAGCCCAGTACAATCAATTGGACCCGGCCAATTGGGCTGGAATGGCCGAGAGAGGGTTTCAAAGTCTCAACAGAGAGACGTGTTTTGTTTCGAGTTTAGAAGATTTTTGAGAGATTTCTGGAGGACTTTGACGCTGGATTAACATGTACATGGTCCTATTCAAGTCTAGGGAAGATTTTGGTAGCTATTATATAGCTAACAGCACGTGAAAAAACTAAACAGAACTGATTATCGTTTCAAACGCAGAGAAGAAAAAGAGGAGATTTCATCGGGATTTGATGACCCTGTTGAGTTATATAAGAGTTGGTTCAAGTCATAAAGAGGGTTGGAAAGTTTTAGAAAACCGGAGGACAGAGTTTGGAGTCCAGGAGAGACGAGGAGAAGCGATTACAGAGAAGACAGTGCTGCTGCTGCTGCCATTGAAGAGCTTCAAGAACACGAAGAACAGACTCACATAGTCAGTCGTTCTTCAGCAGTCTTAAAAACAATACCACTGTCGTTCTTTTACAGCATTAAAGGCTTATCGTTTACAGCAGTCGCATTTACCCCATTGTAACAGTGACGCTGTAACACTTCTGCAGCGTTGCTAATTCCTGTTTCATCTTATATACATCAATAAAAACACCTATTTTAGCCATGAATTTATCTTGTGAGTGTGTTTTTGGGATGATGAGCTAAACCCATTAGCCGAGACGACGGAGGAAGCCATTGATCCATATTGATTGGTATAATTCTAGTTTTATTATTTATTGCAATATTATTATTTGATTATTTGCATGGAATTGAATTTGAAATATTAGTTTTTATTGAATAGTTGTGAATTATTTTGATGAAGCATGCTGGGTTTTAAAAAATTTTGATGTTTTATACTTTGTGATTACAATTATTACTTCAAAAATATATTTGAGGCAAATATTAGAATTATTTTTAAAGATAGAATTGCATGAATATTATTTAGAGTTTACTATTTAATTGGTCAATGGTGGAATCCTAGTCTTGGTATTTTCTCTAAAGGTTTGAACTATTTTATTTATTTGCCTGTTTAAATTTAAATCTAAAAACTGTTTTCTTCACAAGTCTGAAAAGACCCTGTTTACCACTACAACTACAATCAATTTTGATAAACCATCAGTATCTTCCCAAGTTATCAGCAGACCTTAAAATGTTTCCACCTCCTCTGTTTTATCGAAAACCAATCAATACCCTTCCCTTTTCGATTCTGATGTATATACCCCTCCTGTTTTGTCGTAACAGGTTGTTACTACTCCAAATCAACGAAGAAACCCGACATAAACTTGCCCTAGTCTCGCCTGAAATTCCCATGAAAGTCCATGGGCCTGTTTTGCATCATCTCGATGATCCAGCCAATTCTGATCGATGAGAAGACATATACCATCCTGTTTAGCCCAAACAGGCCCGTTCAAAGTAATTCTGGTAATTGAATCTCCCTGGAACACGTTTAATAATCGAACCCTAATTCTGTACGTGAAAAACAATTTTCCCGCCAAAAACCATAAAACTTGATTCATCTCTTGACGATTATCCAGCCAATTCTGGGCGAAACTAAGACCATTACTAGCCCTGTTTAGTCTTTAGGAATAAACCCATTTGATTTCAGCCATTGAATCTCCCTAGAACAGCTTCAATTCTTCAACCCTAATTTGGCGCCTATTTTCCCTCCAAAATTCAAATTTCAAATGAAGAAGATGACCTCCCCTTATCCAGCAGTGGTTTCCCTTTAGCAGCTTCCTGAAAATGGATGCCCCTTAGTAATTAGGCTACCCCTTAGTAATTAGGCTACCCCTTATCCAAAGTGAGAGTCCGTATAGTAATTTTCTCCCACGAGCGCAAAAACCACTTTTTTAGCGAATTTCGCCGCAAAAGCTTATTTCTCCAAAAATACCTACAGGGACATAAAAAGCCATAATAAATATAAAATCGAGCACTAATAATATATACAATTGAGATTATATAAGACACAAAAATGTGCCTATCAAATACCCCCAAACTTATTATTTGCTAGTCCTCGATAGGGCTGCACAAGACCCGCCCACGATACCCAAACCCACCCGTACCCGCTAAGTCTGTGGGTTTTTAATCCATACCCGCCCGTTGTGGGTGCGGGGTTGGTTATGAAAAAAAAAACCGCTGTCTGTGGGTGCGAGGTTGGTTTAAGCTAATACCCGCCCATACCCGCCCAAAAAACCCGCAGATTATCTACCATTAGATAAAACTAATCCTAGTCGTCCATTATGAAACCCTAATACTAGTATATAGGATAACTGATAACCCTCATTCACTTTCTACACTCTTCTTTCTGTTCGGCCTCTCCTCTTCTTCCTCCTCAGTTCTTCTTCTTCACCTACGAACGACAATTACCAGAAATCTTCACCAGAAATCGACGACAACAACTTCGAATCTTCACCAGAAATCGACAACAATCGAAAAATCAACAGATTCAACACTTAATCTTCATCTGTGAACTTCCTAGATATGAATATTTTGGGGGTTTTGGTTTTTTTTTCTCACTTAATCAAGGAGAATAGAAGTTACTCTAAATACTTGAATATAAAGCGGGTTTAAACCCGTTTAAACCCATACCCGCCCAACCCGTAGCGGGCGGGTAACAAAACCCGCCCGCTGTTTGTGGGTGCGGAGTTGGTTATGAAAAAAAAAAACCCGCAGTATGTGGGTGCGAGGTTGGTTTTAGCTTATACCCGCCCATACCCGCCCATGTGCATCCCTAGTCCTCGAGTAAATTAAATAAAATAAAATCCTAACTCACTAACGCATGCATCGTCGATTGCATTTAGCGTATGCAATAAGCCTTTAAACCCCTAAGTGTCCCTAGTGGCGGAGTGTTGTCTCCGGAGGGCTTACAACAGATATACCCACAAAACCTTTACACTCCAGACCCTAGCTATCTAGGCAGAACCTTGGAAGGCACTAAAGAATCTCCTTGGTTGGCATACTTATTGACTACAGGAGGAAGTACTCTGATGCGAAATTCCAATTGATGTACACGAGTTTGCACTCAAGCATGCTAAAATTCATATAAAGTGACAGAGCTCTACTCAGATAGTTGCACTATGGACATCATATTATTTCTCCAAAAATACCTACAGGGACATAAAAAGCCATAATAAATATAAAATCGAGCACTAATAATATATACAATTGAATTATATAAGACACAAAAATGTGCCTATCAAATACCCCCAAACTTATTATTTGCTAGTCCTCGAGCAAATCAAATAGAAAATAAAATCCTAACTCACTTTCGCAGGCATCATTGATTGCATTTAGCGTATGCGATAAGCCTTTAAACCCCTAGGTGGCCCTAGTGGCCGAGTTATAGTCTCGGGAGGGCTTACCAGAGATATACCCACAAAACCTGTACTCCAGACCTTAGCTATCTATGCAGAACCTTGGAAGGAACTAAAGAATCTCCTTGGTTGGCATACTTATTGACTACAGGAAGAAGTACCCTGATGCGAAATTCCAATTGTTGTACACGAGTTTGCACTCAAGCATACTAAAATTCATATAAAGTGACAGATCTCTACTCAGATAGTCGCACTATGGACATCAATATCCGGAGTCAAAACTAATCACATGGATAGATCAAGAAGATGGATATAGAGAAAAACATAGATGGTTTTGATGTTTACCAAGTGAACGGAGTTTCCCATATCTGTCTGAAGGCCTCCGCCAAAATGAACCTATCCTAATGGATTGAGATACTAGTCTAACTAATATGAACACAACTGGCATATGCAAGGGAACCAGTGATTGATAATCCTAACTCTAGGTCAACACAGCTGGCATATACAAGGGTACCAGTGGTCGACTTTATTGAATTTATTCCTTTTGGTCAAATGGTCTGGTCTCAAAAATTTTTAATTTTTTTTTCCAACTTTTTTCAACTTTTTTTTTTGTATCTCAATCACTCTAATTCACCCTAGCATTGGTAACAACTTGAATCGTGGGCCCCACCTATCACTTATAGAAACATAGTTTAAAAACAAAATAAAAATAGAAGTGAAAAGGACTCAACGAGATATGGTGAAACTATCATGTTATTTCTAACACCTGAGCTCTGTGCTTTTATGAATAGACTCTTCTAGATGTTGCCATCTAATCAGATTGGTTCCTCAACTCCTACGATCAAAATGCTTCCATCCACTTAGATTAGTTAGTGCAATCCTAAATAGGCATAAATTTCTAAGCTCTGGAGTTTATTTATTGCAACTAAAAAGTTTCTCCCATACCCCCAAACTTAAATCTAACATTGTCCTCAATGTTCTAAAGATAAAATTAAAAGCATGAACAAGGAGAAACTGTTACCATTTGAAGCAAAAGAGATAAGGAAAGATATTACCGTGTTGCATGAGATTGGGTTACCTCCCAAGAAGTGCTAAGTTTAAAGTCCTCAGCCAGACATTGGAAGATTTAGTCATCTCATAGAATCATATATTAATAGCCGGAATAATTGTGGGTCATCGAAACCAAATAGAGCTATCATGAGTAAAAGGAATCTGCAACATGCCAAGAAAATCAAATAAAGCACACCCTTGTCTAGTTTCTTGTTTAAGACAACTACATCTAGTTGTGGTTCAGGTTCAGGTTCTATAACTGGGTCTAGATAAAATATTTTCATGGGTTGGAATTACTCAAAGCTAAGATCCGGTTCAGGTATTAGAGTCTGAAGAAACTCAAGTAAAAATTTAAAAGCACATAATAATAACCTGAATAATTGAGGATCCTTAAAGTCAATCAGTTTTGACTCACACAATCGACCACAATAAGCCAGGATTGTACATATTGATCTCTCGAATCAAAAGTACTCCCGTACAGTACATTGTTTGGGGTTTAGATTCGTTTCTCACCCACACACCCGAAATTACCAAAATCAGCAGAAGCGGTTTTCACCCATAAACAATTGGCGACCACAGTGGGAGATTAATCTCTCGATAACAATATCAATTTCTCAATTCCCGATTTTATATTTCAACCCCGAACTCAAGATGGTAGAACTCAGGTCCGGATCAGCAACAAATCCTGAGAACACCGGCGCTGAAATTATTCTCGGTGTTAACGTTCCTTCCAGTGGTGTTACTACGCCACCTTTCAACACTAGAAACACGTAGAATGTTCCTTCAGGCGTTACTCCTTTGGTTACCAGAGCCAGAGCCTCTGCCGCGGAAAATGCTCCTTCAGGTGTTACACCTCCAATCATCAGAGCCAGAGCCGCTGCCGCCGCTCCTAACATTTCGTCAAGTATGACACCTCCAACCGTCACTAAAGCCGTAGCTACTCCGCCGTTAGGACGAGAAATTGCTAATTTTATGGAAAGACAGGAGGTTCTCGCTAGAGCCCAAACGGACATGGCCTCGACTCAAAAGGAGGTACTTGTTTTTCTTAATACACTAACAGAGCGGCTACCACAAGAATCACGCCAGCCATAGCCAATGAGGAAGACCTCCAATACCCCTGGCGCCAGCACCTCAACAGGGCGCACCTTTGTAGAAGAAGAGACTCGCCTAGGAACTCCATCAGAGAGAAATCAACCGTCCAATTTTGTCACAAGAGAAAATTTGGAACGACTTCTCCGAAACCGAGACAAAAGCGATTCCATGGACATGCATCAACATCAACCCCCGTATCCTTCGGAAGTCCAAATAATTCCTCTTCCAAGGGGGTACTCTTCCCCTCAATTCTCTCTGTATGACGACACCGATAATGCGCGTGAATATGTCTCTCGATTCTTGGAGTCCCTGGGGGAGCGCGAATACAATCACGTTCTCTGTTTGAGGGAATTTTCGAAATCACTTACTGTAAGAGCATACACATGATACAACAACATTACTCCAGGTATCATCTCCAACTGGTCTGAATGGTTACGACTTTATACAAGATGTACTTCTTTGTGTCTGAGAAAATTACCTTCTCAGATCTAGGAAGGATGTTCCAACGAAAAAACGAACATCCGAATTATTTTGTCAAAAGATTCAGAATTCAAGCACTGGATTGTCATGACCCAAATGTGACCGAACAACAATTGGTGGTTCCCATCTACCGCGCCTTATTAGAGAATCTGCGATTCCAGACATTCTCTGAACTTCATGAAGCTGCAAAAAGGTCGGCCACAATAGCACCAGCGTTGTTGGAAAGAACCATGCCAACCAGAGGCGAGGACGCAATCGAAACTTGAGGAAATAGACGCCTCATCAATAAGCAATACAACACTGGTCCCTTCTCTGTGAGCGTGGTAGACGAAGGAGGAAAAAGGAAGGCTCTAGCGGCAGAACAATAATCCAAGCGCTCAGCGCCAGCACGACAGGCGTCTCCTCCACGGAAGACCGCCGCTAAAGCTCCCACACGACATTAAGAAGCTGGAGAAAATATCTTGGATTTCCCGTTCCCAATCGAGGAAGTGATTGAACTCTTTGAAGCATGGATCCAAGACGACACCATCAGAATACCTTCTACCACGCGCCCACCAACCAAAGCGGAAATGGCAAACCCCAAATATTGCCTCTACCATAGATTTGTCCACCACTCGACCAGTGACTGCAATAGGCTAAAGCGTACCTTCAAAGAAAAGATAGAAGAAGGGGAGCTTCATCCAAGCAATGAGGGAGTTCACAAAGATCCACTTCCAGTCAGGAGTTGCATGGTCTTTGGAGACTCTGTACACGAGACTGTGCAATCCATGATGCAGCATGTGTGCAAAATTCTCTATCTCTCTAAAACACAACGCCAAGATATCTTTGCAACCCTTAATCGTGTTGTATCGGGAAAGCGGCTCTTTCCTACCGAAGAAACCACGCTAGAACCCCAAACTCTCTCGGGAAGCGATGCTGGAAAATGCAACTAGGGACTGCTGACCATGGTTTATCTGAGGGACGCCGAGATCGACAACACATTGATCGAAGCAGCCTCTGACTTCAACATCGTTACCATCAAAACTCTGAGAGCTGCGGGAACTTCGAAGCAGGAGGCTACCCGTTCCCAAACCATGGTTAAAAATTTGGAAAGAGAGGCAATAAACGCATGCATATGGCTACATCAACCTTGAAATTAAGGTGGGAGACGCTCTTAACACATGGAAAATTCCACATTGTCAAAGAAATTTCAAATTATGACATGATTCTGGGGCGCTCATGGGAACACGACAACAAAGCGAAGTTAGGAGTATCCCCTTTGCCGGTATCGATACCCGAAAAGATTACCAACAACCCGTCCAACTTTGAAGATTACATGTTGTCGTATCAACAACTTACCAATGTAACCCAATTACCTGGAGAGAGCCCGTCGACGTTCATCCGCAGATTCCGAACACATGTAAGTCTGGTTAAACAACCCTTGCCGCACCCAGTCACATCTCCTATCGTCCAGGCATGGGGACTCGGTCCGATTATCAACCCGGGCGTCATTAGGAGATGTGAATGGGACGTTGGGCCATTCAAGTGCTTTGTCAAAAGTTTGGAAGCTGTCACAGCCAAAAATGACGAGCCCAAAAATCAAATGGTTGTGCAACACCTAAACACGTTTTAAATTGGAGATTTGGTAGTCAATACGACCTCGTTTCAAGTTGGAGATGTAACGGTGAAGATAGATAGCCACTCGACCCGGTCCGCTTAAAGAAAAGGAAGACGAGCCATATATGGTGGCAGATGTTATTTTGGGTGGTTATTGCAAACTCATCAATGCCGACAAATTGGAAGGTGTGACAATTCACTCGCGATGGCTCAAACCCTTCAATACCTAAAACGTTGTGCTACCTTCACCTCCAATGTTCTCCTTTCAGCATTTCCTTTAGCATTTTTCGTTTTCATTTAATGTTTGTAACTTCTCTAAAACGATTGCACTGCTTGCATTCATGAGTAAAGTTTCCAATTTTAATTAAATAACATCTTTCCTTGAAAAGTTTTCCCAAACCATCTTAAAGGAAAAATACCAAGTAAACCCAAACTCTCACAGAGTCATTACTCGTCGATTGAAAACCATAGAAACCAAACCACCACAAAAAACACTGAAGAAGGGAATATGCAAGGAAGATAATCATCAGGCAGCAAAATAGATATCTTCTTCAAAAATATCCGGCTTCAAATCTCACCCGATGCTCCTCTGGTTTTCGGGATGTGTGACAACGATGCTGCTATAAGGGAGAGCCAAGAAACAGGTCGACCGGTCGAACCTTTAACCATTTTTGTTATTTTCCCTGTTTTAAGTTACTATGAGTGATGTCGGCGTTCAGAGGAATTGGCTGCGAAAAAAGCAGGTTGGCTAGTACCTGTGGCAAATTCCATCCGCACTATTTGTGTACGGCGTATGTCCATCTACTGGACAGCCAGGAGGGGCGAGCAACTTATTTTCGCATAAATGGTTTTTGGATCTTTTCAGTATGAAGGTTTTATTAATTCATTCAGAGATGTGAAATCATAAAATCTGAATAACGGAATGTTACTTGGCGAAACGCTAACTCCGTCATGAAAAACAAGAAAGTGAAAATAAATCCTTGAAATATCAAAAGCGGCTACAGGCCGAGGAGAAATAATAAAAGTGGAAAAAATTGGTCGTCAATGGCAGACGCCTGGATCAATAACGCCTCCGTCAGATCTTTTTCAAGCACTTTCCCCAACACCCTCTCTGGCAACAAATATTCCATCCATAAGCCGCCTCAGCAACAACGACCTCTACATTCCATCCAGAAGCTTCCTCAGCAGCAACGACCTCTACATTCCATCCAGAAGCCGCCTCAGCAGCAGCGACCTCAGCATCCCATCCAGAAGCCGCCTCAGCAACAGCTTCCGCATCTTGTCTGGCATTTGTTTCAACAACAGTCCCAGCGTATATTTCCATGACTTCTCCAATGGATCCAACATATGTTTCCTCCGCCTCCTCGTACTCCTTGACCGTATCCTCGAAGGTCGCTTCAAATTCCCTAACAACAGTTTCGGCGTCCACTCCAGAAGCTGCTTCGGTTTCGTAGACCGTGTCGACATCTTCCTCAGGAGCTTTTTCAGCAGCTTCTTTAGGATGTCCCGGTTTTTCCGGATCAAAGTCAAGGATTACAATACCATCATGTACAAGGTAATTAAACTGTCTCTTACCTAAAAGTTTCATGGACTCAGTCTTCCGCCGTTTCAACCGAGAGGAGAATCGTTTAGCCCTAGCAATGGGTTTTAAAGAAGCTTCATTATTCTGAGATCTCCCGACGCGCTGAGATGCTTCATCATGTCTCCATTTTTCCTCCATGTCCATCGGAGCCATGAGAGTCTGAACACACATCCGCACTATGCATAGATGGGCGAGAGACATGCCTTGTATACTCTCGTCAGCCTCACAGAACATAGAATCAATTCTGTCTAATACCTCCTCATGAGAAGAAAATTGGGTTTTGATGACTTCAAAATTTCTCTCCGAAGAGTCATAGGTACGTTCGTCATTGGAAGATCCCATTATATGCTACAAAAAAAAATTACCATGTCTGCACTGGCAATCTACATGATGAAGAAGACAAAATGGGAACTAGGAGAAGAAACACAAGACAATACCTCTGAAGAGGGAGGACGCGATTTTTTGATGATCTATATGAACGAAGGATTCAAGATCACTTCTTATATTCAACGGATTGATGAAGCCTGAGAAAGAAAACCCTTTTACCAACCGTGAATTAAGGATTAAAACGCGTGATACCAGCTGGATTAGATATTTGTTTATACGGGATAATTAGGGTTTGGCATCCAAGTCAGAAGTCGTCCCTACCATTCTATGACTTAGCCAGCGCCATCCTTCCACTCCAAGCGCGCGTCCCGAGCTGAGTGGGTCCACGTCAAGCTAGTGCCAACAGCATCACGCCCAAGCCAAGCCAGCATCCCCAACGACTCCATATCCAAGCCGACGCCAACAGCCCGCGTCCCTAGCCAGCACCAACAGCTTGCATCCTTCCAACACTAGCTTCTCTGCTCGATTGACGATGCACCAACGACGCCATCATGTCCGTTCAAAGCAACACCATCTCCATACGTTCTGTGACCTAGCCAGCCAGCGCCGTTCACCGATTCAGAAAACAAATTGCAGTACCATCTCTGCCAATCAGTAGGAAAAGTTTCAGCGCTGACGCCAACACCCTATGGTCAAGTCAGAATTACGTAGAGCCGCCAACACAATGGTCAGGGATTCCTCATGCCTTCCACCAAAGATAGTTGGATTTCCTTGGAAATATCTTCACGTCTTGCTCTTTCGATTTTACTCTTGTCTGTCACCATCTTATGCTTACCCCGCATCAATGCCACTGTTACATGCTAAGCAGGGGACTTAATGTTGATGGTTGTTTTTATCTTAGGGTTAAAATCTTAAAACCTTGCATCTGATGTGATGTCACTTTGCAAGGAAACGATGCTGTAAGTGCTAACCTCTCCACCGGCATATCTATTGAGTCATTCAATATATTTACATGAAATCTATCCAGACTGGCGAATGTAGCAACCATCCCAAACGCTCTGTAAATTTCGGCAGCTCTCCAATACAAGACTCACTGAGTACTTTCCTGTGTTATGTTCCCTGGCAGAACCCTTAATATTGGTATGGCCGGATTTATGTTCACTCGCAGCGGAGTAGCATGAACCTCCAAGTACCCAAAGTTAAGGCCATTGCACGATGCTCATACGGAAAGCACACTGCATTCTGTAGATAAGGATTTTTGTGACAACATACAAAATCCAGCCAATTATTTTGATAACTCACAAAAAACTCAAGAACACGACTAATTTGCAAAATTAGGGTTTCGCGCCCCGCGCAGTACACTAGACCCCGTTGGTCGAAACTATGCTTAGCCAAAATAGGCGATTAAATCCGCCACAACGCACTGGAAGTGTGGCCACGCCCTAGCTTGCTGGCCCCACATCCCATAGACCAATCAGTTCGATTTAAATCCTCCACAACGCACTGGAAGTGTGGCCACGCCCTAGCTTGCCGCCCCCACTTCCCAATCGACAAATCAGGTCGTTTTAAATCCGCCGCAGTGCACTGGAAGTGTGGCCACGCCCTAGCTTGTTGGCCCCACTTCCCATCGACCAATCAGGTCGCTTTAAATCCGCTACAAAGCACTGGAAATGTGGCCACGCCCTAGCCTGCCGGACCCACTTCCCATCGACCAATCAGGTCGCTCTAAATCCGCCACAGCGCACTGGAAGTGTGTCCACGCCCATGCTTGTCCGGCCCTCTTTTAATCGACCAATTAGGTCGCTCTAAGGCCGCCACACTCTCATCAGAAGTGTAGTCGCGCATTGTGTTTGGCCGACCCCCTTTTCGTGGCCAATCAAGTTGCTTTAAACTTGCGACCACACATTAATACCAAACATACCATTCTACCGCGGTAACATGCCACTGTGCCGCGATAACATGACACTTCGTAGCTACTTGCAATAAATAGCCACCATCGGCAATCCCTACTCCAGTGGCCGTTTCCACACCATGACCCTGCCATAGTTCCTTTGGCGTAGCCATGGCGCCATTTGCACAAAAGTAATGGCCATGCCACCAAGCCCTAGCTTTGGCCACGGTGCAAAGCCCTGACCTTGGCCACGACGCCCAAGCCCTGACCTTGGCCATGCCGCCAAGACCTATCCTTGGCCACGCTGCCAAGACCTAGCGTTGGACACGCCGCCAAGACCTAGGCTTGGCCATGCCGCCAAGCCTTAACTTCAGTCACAAAGCCAAATTTTAGCTTTGGCCTTGCAACAACACTACAGGCGTGGCCATGCCACAACGCCATTGGCATGCCACAACCACTAACACACCGCCACGCAACGGCTACGCCATTAGCATGATGCTATGCCACGGCTACGCCACTGGCATGCCACTAGCATGCCTCTATGCCATGGCTCCACCAGGAGCCACTATGCCAATGGCGCCACTCCGTTATACAACAAGATGCGGCCATAATCAATTGTCATCCTTCCTCATGAGATGCAATCTCGGACATCCAAGTTCGCCACCAAACATACAAACTTGCGATAACTTTTAGGCGATCAGACTCCTAAATCCAATGGCCTTGGCTACACCGAGCGCCACTTGCACCACCGTGCCACTGACATGCACGATCCATACCATAATGCCGCTGGCGTACGCCAAAACGCCATTGCGCCATTATCATGCGCCAACATAAGGTAGCCACAATCAACGGCTACCCTCATTTTATAAGATGCAATCTCGGTCATCGAAGTTTGCCACCGAGCCGGTGAGCTCGTGACAAATTTTAGGCGACTAGCCAAAACGAGCCTAGCATCACATGCTATTTTCCTGCGGCAAGCCCCTCAATTTTAACTTGCCACACGTAGAAAATTTCTACATGTTTTACACGAAAACACTCGATACATCAAAACATGTCACAAACTGGGGGATAATCATCAGTGTATTGGTCTGGAGGTTTACATCGTGCGGCGTGCAATACGCCCGTTAGAGGAAAGTTTCATAAAGCGGGGCGGTTAGTAATGGCAAAAATAATGGTGTAATTGTATCCTTCATTATGGAAACATAAATTTCAGGCGTTACCCGTTACTCCCTTCTTCCACCACTCAATCGTTTCCACTTCTTACGAGACCAGGGTATATTTTGTTGCAACTTGTATAAATAGGTCTCACCTATTTCCACCAAACAACAAGTTTTGGTCAAGAGAAGAATACAACATAATATCTAGAAATCACCTGGTAGCTTTCCATTCTGATAACCAGTTCTACTTCCGAAACAAGTCATAAAACAAACCACACCTTCAGAATCAGCTATTCTGGTCTCAACAGTCGCTTCACTTCTCTCCCTAAGACCAACCATTCTCCTTCACTTTGTGACCGAAGCACGTCTGGAACGACCATTTCTTGGTTTAGGCCAGGATTGTACATATTGATCTCTCGAATCAAAAGTACTCCCGTACAGTACATTGTTTGGGGTTTAGATTCGTTTCTCACCCACACACCCGAAATTACCAAAATCAGCAGAAACGGTTTTCACCCATAAACAATTGGCGACCACAGTGGGAGATTAATCTCTCGATAACAATATCAATTTCTCAATTCCCGATTTTATCTTTCAACCCCTACCTCAAGATGGTAGAACTCAGGTCCGGATCAGCAACAAATCCTGAGAACACCGGCGCTGAAATTATTCTCGGTGTTAACGTTCCTTCCAGTGGTGTTACTACGCCACCTGTCAACACTAGAAACGCGTAGAATGTTCCTTCAGGCGTTACTCCTTTGGTTACCAGAGCCTCTGCCGCGGAAAATGCTCCTTCAGGTGTTACACCTCCAATCATCAGAGCCAGAGCCGCTATCGCCGCTCCCAACATTTCGTCAAGTATGACACCTCTAACCGTCACCAAAGCCGTAGCTACTCCGCCGTCAGGACGAGAAATTGCTAATTTGATGGAAAGACAGGAGGTTCTCGCTAGAGCCCAAACGGACATGGCCTCGACTCAAAAGGAGGTACTTGTTTTTCTTAAGACACTAACAGAGCGGCTACCACAAGAATCACGCCAGCCAGAGCCAATGAGGAACACCTCCAATACCCCTGGCGCTAGCACCTGAACATGGCGCACCTTTATAGAAGAAGAGACTCGCCTAGGAACTCCAGCAGAGAGAAATCAACCGTCCAATTTTGTCACAAGAGAAAATTTGGAACGACTTCTCCGAAACCGAGACAAAAGCGATTCCATGGACATGCATCAGCATGAATCCCCGTATCCTTCGAAAGTCCAAATAATTCCTATTCCAAAGGGGTACTCTTCCCCTAAGTTCTCTCTGTATGACGACACCGATAATGCGCGTGAATATGTATCTCGATTCTTGGAGTCCCTGGGGGAGCGCGAATACAATCACGTTCTCCGTTTGAGGGAATTTTCGAAATCACTTACTGGAAGAGCATACACATGGTACAACAACATTACTCCAGGCATCATCTCCAACTGGTCTGAATGGTTACGACTTTATAGAAGAAGTACTTCTTTGTGTCTGAGAAAATTACCTTCTCAGATCTAGGAAGGATGTTCCAACGAAAAAACGAACATCCGAATGATTTTGTCAAAAGATTCAGAATTCAAGCACTGGATTATCATGACCCAAATGTGACCGAACAACAATTGGTGGATTCTTGCATCAATGGCATGGTTCCCATATACCGCGCTTTATTAGAGAATCTGCGATTCCAGACATTCTCTGAACTTCATGAAGCTGCAAAACGGTTGGCCACAACAGCACCAGCGTTGTTGGAAAAAACCAGGCCAACCAGAGGCAAGGACGCAATCGAAACTTGAGGAAATAGACGCCTCATCAATAAGTAATACAACACTGGTCCCTTCTCTGTGAGCGTGGTAGACGAAGGAGGAAAAAGGAAGGCTCTAGCGGAAGAACAATAATCCAAGCGCTCAGCGCCAGCACGATAGGCAGCTCCGCCACGGAAGACCGCCGCTAAAGCTCCCACACGACATTATGAAGCTGGAGAAAATATCTTGGATTTCCCGTTCCCAATCGAGGAAGTGATTGAACTCTTGGAAGCATGGATCCAAGACGACGCCATCAGACTACCTCCTACCACGCGCCCACCAACCAAAGCGGAAATGGCAAACCCCAAATATTGCCGCTACCATAGATTTGTCCACCACTTGACCAGTGACTGCAATAGGCTAAAGCGTATCTTCAAAGAAAAGATAGAAGCAGGGGAGCTTCAGCCAGGCAATGAGGGAGTTCCCAGAGATCCACTTCCAGTCAGGAGTTGCATGGTCTCTGGAGACTCTGTACACGAGACTGTGCAATCCATGATGCAGCATGTGTGAAAAATTCTCTATCTCTCTAAAACACAACGCCATGATATCTTCACAGCCCTTAATCGTGTTGTATCGGGAAAGCGTCTCTTTCCTACCGAAGAAACCACGCTAGAACCCCAAATTTTCTCGGGAAGCGGTGCTGGAAAATGCAACTGGGGACTGCTGACCACGGTTTATCTGATGGACGCCGAGCTCAACAACACATTGATCGAAGCAGCCTCTGACTTCAACATCGTTACCATCAAAACTCTGAGAGCTGCGGGAATTTCGAAGCAGGAGGCTACCCGTTCCCCAACCATGGTTAAAAATTTGGAAAGAGAGGCAATAAACGCATGCATATGGCTACATCAACCTTGAAATTAAGGTGGGAGACGCTCTAACACATGGAAAATTACACATTGTCAAAGAACTCTCAAATTATGACATGATTCTGGGGCGCTCATGGGTACACGACAACAAAGCGAAGTTAGGAGTATCCCCTTTGCCGGTATCGATACCCGAAAGGATTTCCAACAAACCTTCCAACTTTGAAGATTACATGTTGTCGTATCAACAACTTACCAATGTGACCCAATTACCTGGAGAGAGCCCGTCGACGTTCGTCCGCAGATTCCGAACACATGTAAGTCTGGTTAAACAACCCTTGCTGCACCCAGTCACCTCTCCTCTCGTCCAGGCATCGGGACTCGGTCCGATTATCAACCCGGGCGTCATTAGGAGATGTGAATGGGACGTTGGGCCATTCAAGTGCTTTGTCAAAATTTTGGAAGCTGTCACAACCAAAGATGACGAGCCCAAAAATCAAATGGTTGTGCAACACCTAAACCCGTTTTAAATTGGAGATGTGGTAGTCAATACGACCTCGTTTCAAGTTGGAGATGTAACGGTGAAGATAGATAGCCACTCGACCCGGTCCGCATAAAGAAAAGGAAGACGAGCCATATCTGGTGGCAGATGTTATTTTGGGTGGTTATTGCAAACTCATCAATGCCGACAAATTGGAAGGTGTGACAATTCACTCGCGATGGCTCAAACCCTTCAATACCTAAAACGTTGTGCTACCTTCACCTCCAGCGTTCTCCTTTCAGCATTTCCTTTAGCATTTTTCGTTTTCATGTAATGTTTGCAACTTCTCTAAAATGATTCCACTGCTTGCATTCATGAGTAAAGTTTTCAATTTCAATTAAAGAACATCTTTCCTTGAAAATTTTTCCCAAACCATCTTAAAGGAAAAATACCAAGTAAACCCAAACTCTCACATAGTCATTACTCGTCGATTGAAAACAATATAAACCAAACCACCACAAAAAATACTGAAGAAGGGAATATGCAAGGAAGATGATCATCAGGACGAAAAATAGATATCGTCTTCAAAAATATCCGGCTTCAAATCTCACCCGATGCTCCTCTGGTTTTCGGGATGTGTGACAACGATGCTGCTACAAGGGAGATCCAAGAAACAGGTCGACCGGTCGAACCTTTAACCATTTTTGTTATTTCCCATGTTTTAAGTTACTATGAGTCATGTCGGCGTTCAGAGGAATTGTCTGCGAAAAAAGTAGGTTGGCTAGTACCTGTGGCGAATTCCATCCACACTATTTGTGTACAACGTCTGTCAATCTACTGGATAGCCAGGAGGGGCGAACAACTTATTTTCGCATAAAGGTTTTTTGGATCTTTTCAGTATGAAGGTTTTATTAATTCATTCAGAGATGTGAAATCATAAAAGCTGAATAACGGAATGTTACTTGGCGAAACGCTAACTCCGTCATGAAAAAAAAGAAAGTGAAAATAAATCCTTGAAATAACAAAAGCGTCTACAGGCCGAGGAGAAATAACAAAAGTGGAAAAAATTAGTCGTCAATGGCAGACGCCTGGATCAATAACGCCTCCGTCAGAGCTTTTTCAAGCACTTTCCCCAGCACCCTCTCTGGCAGCAAATATTCCATCCAGAAGCCGCCTCAGCAGCAACGACCTCTACATTCCATCCAGAAGCCGCCTCAGCAGCAGCGACCTCAGCATCCCATCCAGAAGCCGCCTCAGCAACAGCTTCCGCATCTTGTCTGGCATTTGTTTCAACAACAGTCCCAGCGTATATTTCCATGACTTCTCCAATGGATACAACAAATGTTGCCTCCGCCTCCTCGTACTCCTTGACGGTATCCTCAACGGTCGCTTCAAAGTCCCTAACAGCAGTTTCGGCGTCCACTCCAGAAGCTGCTTCGGTTTCGTAGGCCGTGTCGACATCTTCCTCGGGAGATTTTTCAGAAGCTTCTTGAGGATGTCCCGGTTTGTCTGGATCAAAGTCAAGGATTACAATACCATCATGGACAGGGTAATTAAACTGGCTCTTACCAAAAAGTTTCATGGACTCAGTCTTCCGCCGTTTCAACCGAGAGGAGAATCGTTCAGCCCTAGCAATAGGTTTTAAAGAAGCTTCATTATTATGAGATCTCCCGACGCGCTGAGATGCTTCATCATGTCTCCACTTTTCCTCCATGTCCATCGAAGCCATGAGAGTCTGAACACATATCCGCACTATGCATAGATAGGCGAGAGACATGCCTTGTATAATCTCGTCAGCCTCACAGAACAGAGAATCAATTCTGTCTAATACCTCCTCATGAGAAGAAAACTGGGTTTTGACGACTTCAAAATTTCTCTCCGAAGAGTCAGAGGTACGTTCGTCATTGGAAGATCCCATTATATGCTACAAAAAAAAAATACCATGTCTGCACCGGCAATCTACATGATGAAGAAGACAAAATGGGAACTAGGAGAAGAAACACAAGACAATACCTATGAAGAGGGAGGACGCGATTTTGTGATGATCTATATGAACGAAGGATTCAAGATCACTTCTTATATTCAACGGATTGATGAATCCTGAGAAATAAAACCCTTTTACCAACCGTGAATTAAGGATTAAAACGTGTGATACCAGCTGGATTAGATATTTGTTTATACGGGATAATTAGGGTTTGGCATCCAAGTCAGAAGTCGTCCCTACCATTCTATGACTTAGCCAGCGCCATCCTTCCACTCCAAGTGCGCGTCCCGAGCCGAGTGGGTCCACGTAAAGCTAGTGCCAACAGCTTCACGCCCAAGCCAATCCAGCATCCCCAACGACTCCATATCCAAGCCGACGCCAACAGCCCGCGTCCCTAGCCAGCACCAACAGCTTGCATCCTTCCAACACTAGCTTCTCTGCTCGATTGACGATGCACCAACGGCGCCATCCTGTCCGTTCAAAGCAACGCCATCTCCATACGTTCTGTGACCTAGACAGCTAGCGCCGTTCACCGATTCAGAAAACAAATTGCAGTACCATCTCTGCCAATCAGTAGGAAAAGTTTCAGCGCTGACGCCAACACCCTATGGCCAAGTCAGAATTACATAGAGCCGCCAACACAATGGTCACGGATTCCTCATGCCTTCCACCAAAGATAGTTGGATTTCCTTGGAAATCTCTTCACGTCTTGCTCTTTCGATTTTACTCTTGTCTGTTACCATCTTATGCTTACCCCGCATCAATGCCACTGTTACATGCTAAGTAGGGGACTTAATGTTGATGGTTGTTTTTATCTTAGTGTTAAAATCTTAAAACCTTGCATCTGATGTGATGTCACTTTGCAAGGAAACGTTGTTGTAAGTGCTAACCTCTCCACCGACATATCTATTGAGTCATTCAATATATTTACATGAAATATATCCATACTGGATAATGTAGCAACCATCCCAAACGCTCTGTAAATTTCGGCACCTCGCCAATACAAGACTCACTGAGTACTTTCCTGTGCTATGTTCCCTGGCAGAACCCTTAATATTGGTATGGCATGACGGATTTATGTTCACTCGCAGCGGAGTAGCATGAACCTCCAAGTACCCAAAGTTAAGGCCATCGCACGATGCTCAGACGAAAAGCACACTGCATTCTGTAGATAAGGATTTTTGTGACAACATACAAAATCCAGCCAATTATTTTGATAACTCACAAAAAAATCAAGAACACGACTAATTTGCAAAATTAGGGTTTCGCGCCCCGCGCAGTACGCTAGACCCCGTTGGTCGAAACTATGCTTAGCCAAAATAGGCGATTAAATCCTCCACAGCGCACTGGAAGTGTGGCCACGCCCTAGCTTGCAGGCCCCACATCCCATAGACCAATCAGGTCGCTTTAAATTCGCCACAACGCACTGGAAGTGTGGCCACGCCCTAGCTTGCCGGCCCCACTTCCCAATCGACCAATCAGGTCGTTTTAAATCCGTCACAGTGCACTTGAAGTGTGGCCACACCCTAGCTTTTTGGCCCCACTTCCCATCGACCAATCAGGTCGCTTTAAATCCGCCACAACGCACTGGAAATGTGGCCACGCCCTAGCTTGCCGGCCCCACTTCCCATCGACCAATCAGGTCGCTCTAAATCCGCCACAGCGCACTGGAACTGTGGCCACGCCCATGCTTATCCAGCCCTCTTTTAATCGACCAATTAGGTCGCTCTAAGGCCGCCACACTCTCACCAGAAGTGTAGTTGCGCATTGTGTTTGGCCGACCCCCTTTTCGTGGTCAATCAAGTTGCTTTAAACTTGCGACCACACATTAAGACCAAACATACCACTCTACCGCGGTAACATGCCAACATGCCACTGTGCCGCGATAACATGCCACTTCGTGGCTACTTGCAATAAATAGCCACCATCAGCAATCCCTACTCCAGTGGCCGTTTCCACACCATGGCCTTGCCATAGTTCCTTTGGCGTAGCCATGGCGCCATTTACACAAAAGTAATGGACATGCCACCAAGCTCTAGCTTTGGCCACGGTGCAAAGCCCTGACCTTGGCCACGACGCCCAAGCCCTGACCTTGGCCATGCCGCCAAGCCCTAGAGTTGGACACGCCGCCAAGACCTAGCCTTGGCCGTGCCGCCAAGCCTTAACTTCAGTCACAAAGCCAAATTTTAGCTTGGCCTTGCAACAACACTACAGGCGTGGCCATGCCACAACGCCATTGTCATGCCACAACCACTAGCACACCGCCACGCCACGGCTACGCCATTCGCATGCTGCTATGACACGGCTACGCCATTAGCATGATGCTATGCCACGGCTACGCCACTGGCATGCAACTAGCATGTCGTTATGCCATGGATCCACTAGGCGCCACTATGCCAATGACGCCACTCCGTTATACAACAAGATGCGGTCATAATCAATGGCCATCCTTCCTCATGAGATGCAATCTCGGACATCCAAGTTCGCCACCAAACAGACAAACTTGCGGCAACTTTTAGGCGATCAGACGCCTAAATCCAATGGCCTTGGCTACGCCGAGCGCCACTTGCACCACCGTACCACTGACATCCGCGAGCCATACCACAATGCCGCTGGCGTACGCCATTGCGCCATTATCATGCGCCAACATAAGGTAGCCACAATCAACGGCTACCCTCATTTTATAAGATGCGATCTCGGCCATCGAAGTTCGCCACCGAGCCGGTGAGCTCGTGACAAATTTTAGGCGACTAGCCAAAACGAGCCTAACATCACATGCTATTTGCCTGCGGCAAGCCCCTCAATTTTAACTTGCCACACGTAGAAAATTGCTACACGTTTTACACGAAAACACTCGATACGTCAAAACATGTCACAAACTGGGGGATACTCATCAGTGTATTGGTCTGGCGTTTTACATCGTGGGTCGTGCAATACGCCCGTTGCAGGAAAGTTTCATAAAGCGGGGCGGTTAGCAATGGCAAGAAGTAATGGTGTAAATGTATCCTTCATTATGGAAACATAACTTCCAGGCGTTACCCGTTACTCCCTTCTTCCACCACTCAATCGTTTCCACTTCTTACGAGACCAGGGTATGTTTTGTTGCAACTTGTATAAATAGGTCTCACCTATTTCCACCAAACAACAAGTTTTGGTCAAGAGAAGAATACAACACAATATCTAGAAATCACCTGGTAGCTTTCCATTCTGCTAACCAGTTCTACTTCCGATACAAGTCATAAAACAAACAACACCTTCAGAATCAGCTATTCTGGTCTCAACACTCGCTCCGCTTCTCTCCCTAAAACCAACCCTTCTCCTTCACTTTGTGACCGAAGCAAGCCTGGAATGGCCATTTCTTGGTTTAGACCAGGATTGTATAGATTAATCTCTCGAATCAAAAGTACTCCCGTGCATTACATTGTTTGGGGTTTAGATTCGTTTCTCACCCACACACCCGAAATTACCAAAATCAGCAGAAACGGTTTTCACCCACAAACAACTTGTTTCAAACCCACAATTCCATTACCATATGGAGATGAAGCTCCGTCTGCGACATTAGGACTTCAAACCCACGATCCATTACAATAGGAAGATAAAACACCTTTTAGTTTTAGGACACAAGATGTAGTGCAAAGACGGTAATCAAAATTATGTAGGGTTAATTTGCGTATAATAGTATAGATCACATATTCCGTCCTCGTTATTATCTTGTTTGTTACGGATAACACAGATTTTAAAAACGAAAAAAAGTTAATTTTATGATCCGTGATTTTTTTTCGGAACAAAAAAGATGACCATGAGAGATAAGGTTTTGTTTTATTTTTATCATGTGCCAAAAGCATTTGGCTAATAAGGGTAGTATAGTCCAACTCGGGAGTAAATATGTGGTTCACCCTAGTCAGTGAGTCAATTACAGTTGTTGCTCTCCTCGGATCACATTTTTCTCTTTCTTTAACAAAAATCTTTTTAAAACTTTTGAACTACCTACAAATATCAGGCCATAAAACAACAAGCCCATGTGAACTTTAAAAAATTTCCACTCGGTGCTGGAGCACAATTTGACTGGCTCCGGAACCGGGCCTGGGCCATGTAGTTTTTCAAATTGGGAATTCATTTTTACGCATTTAACTGGTGTCCCTATGCGTGTTCATGATATTGTTTATATCTTACCATTTCTCTCAATAGTATATGTTTTGTTTTCAGTAATGTATTGCATTCATTAGTACAATATATATGCACTACAAAACAGAAGGCTTCTTGGGACGGCCAAAAAATCATCACAAAAAGCTAAAAGTCGTCCCAAAGGGACGGTTTTCTCACCGTTCCCTGTTCCACCATCGCTAATACTTTTAGGGAAGGCTTTGCCTTCTAGGGACGGTTTAACTTTACCGTCAGCAATACTATTAGGGACGACTTTATGATGTGGGGACGGTTTTGGAATCCGTCCCAAATACTTTTCTCGACAGCTATAAAACCGTCCCTAGGGGCTAACTTCAACGGTCGCACAGATAATAGCAACGCCAGTAAAGCGTTCCTAAATTTTAAAAATTGGAAATGAGCTTTCTTAGTTTCTTTGGCAGGATGCCTTTCCCTTTACCCTTTTGAACATTTATTCACACAGTATTTTGTCCCAAAAAACATTCTCATTCATGAAATCAAGTTGTTCACAAAAATGATTCAAATATTTGGAATAATAAATCTCATACGACAAAAGAAAAAACTCCGCAAAAACAATCAAAAGGTGATGTTCTCAGACTACCAAAGTTGTACACAACTTGGACGTAAACCGTGCACTATCTGCACTAGAAATGTATTTGATTGCTCCTGCTCCAGAACGACCCTTTATTACTCCTTACCATTTGATTCATACCATCTATCATCGTCGAAATTCTGCAACAAACCAAAGTTAATAAAGAACGTCATCGATCGATGTACATGGAGAACGAAACCAAAGCATTTAACCTAGATAAGTTCACCTCACCGTAGAGTGAAAGTTGAACACAATAAAATTCCTAGAACCATATTATCAGCATCTCAGGTTGTAACAGGAATTATTTACTGACAACAACTAATCAAATGGTATCTTAACTTGCATACTATTTATGGGTGTTTTCATTTCCAATTTGCGTTATGCCTTGGGAGAAGTTCTAACTCACCTCAATTAGAACATTTGGGATAAGGCCCATATCGTTGGCACATGGCATCAAAATTTCCATCGAACTGCCAGTATGCTTCCACATCTCCATTCGACCCTACAAGTAAATCAATTTCAAAAGTTAGGCCAATTCGTATTACAACTGCGAAAAACAGAGATGACTCGAAGCTTTACCAATTTTGCGTATTCCATGTGGCTTGGAGCCACCAGTGTGTCACTGTGTTGAACAGTTTGTTTGGCACTACTTTCTCTATTCTTAGCCCCTAACTCCTGTTTCAAAACAAAATAAATTAGTGGACTTAAATGCCTAAAAAGTTTACGAATAAAGAATCCACATCTCTTAGATGACGTTTAGCTATGTTCAGAGGAGATGTTAGTGTCTTCGAGGTTCGAGCTGCTTAAGGAAATAGATACAGAAATGATAGTTTCAGTTTTCAGGGAGATTGACAATGTGCTCACGGAGATATGATTGGGGTACAAAAAGAGTTGTGAAATCACCCTCCATTACAATACAACGAACTAATATCTCCAATCAAAAGTAAAATAGCATCCTTTTGTAATTAGAACTCACCTGAAAAGTGACTGAAACTTATATAAAACAAATGCTGGAAGCAAAAACTCATCAAATATTATGAATGTAACATAACAAACACAAATAATGGTTCAAAACAGATGATTATATATAAGTGGAAACATCTTTAACCGGTTAAGAACATTAATCTGCAAGTAAAATGAAAAACCAGGAGAAGCCTATTCGTGTATAGAATGAGAAGAACAAATGCTGGAACTAACATAGTTCACTGACCTATCCATATCATATCCTCCCACACCAAGAACAAAGTCCATATCAAGATCATATGCTGGTACAAAATGTTTCAATCGCAGGGGATGGCTTTGCAAGACCTGCATAAATACAATACCAATGCTATATTAACTGCACAGTGTCACAAAAAACTAGAGATATAATGTGCATGATCGTGGAAGAAGCTCACTGTTACAACTCAAAACGAATGGATTAACTATAACATCATCCTCTTCTTATAGCGCAGCAACCAGAAGTCACGAGCAGGAGCCAATGTTGTTGGGAAATACAACTAGAGAAGTTATCAAACATTCAAAAATCTATTAGGCAAGTCAATATTTATGTCCTTAGAACAAGTATATGTGTCAAACGAGTAGGACCAACCTGCATGTATAGCAGCTCCATGGTTCCACCTTTCGGAGTGGGCAGCATGTTCACAACATCCACAACTCGGCAATCACGAAACCACGAAGGTTGATCTTGAGGATTTCTGCGACTTAGAGAATTAGAGTGTGAGTGAATTAAACCTTCTTGCAACAAATAACCGTGACTCCAATTCCAACAGCTACAACATCTTTCAATGCCTTCCCCGTGACTCCAGTCTGTCAAACTTTCCTATCAATATTTATAAGTGTAAGATTAAAATCAAGACGTATCAATACAAATTTAAACTAGCATTATCCAAGATCCACCGCAAATTTTTTCACTGAATTCGTTGATCTTGTCGAAAACCTTCCAAACCTCTTGAACTACATTTATCCCATCACTGGACATAACAACATCTCTTGGAGCACGTAGAGCCACATGGAGAACAGATCTATCCTCAGTGTTGTTTATCTGTTGGCACCATGCAACAATCAGAACTGAAATAGCATTACGAGCTTGAGGTTGCCAATAATCTAACTAAACTTCAATATTCTAAACTGGATTTGAATAGTCAATATGGATGTCAACTTACATGTTCTCCGCTATACATTTTGCCAATTTTTTCTTTGAGATGTGCTGCCTACAGTGTAAACATAGAGTAGTGCCACCAAAACTACTGAAAACTATCAATCCGTCTCCTCCAAAAGAAAAATCGGTAAGAAGATGAGCTAAACCCACCTCAGCCAGCTCCAACAGTTTTACCATGGTGTCCTGATTACCACATTGCCACGAGTAATCCAAAAACAACCCATCAAACTCACTACAATACACAACCATTAACCTCAGTGTTAAACCAAACAATCCAAACATGTAAATGTGCCAATAATATATGTAAATATCCATCCCAACACGAGAATTGAAGTCATACCATCATGCATGTGCCTAAATCATGTAATAATACGTAAATTAACAAAAAAAAAATTGCCCTAAGGTTACCTGAGGAATGGTTTTGGGAAACATTTTTAGAGCACTAACACAAATCAATGTAAATAAGCTTATTTGTAAACATTTTTAGGGAAATGAAAGAGAGATTTCCATATCAGTATTAGTAATTTGTTGAACAAATCACTAATTGCTCATATCGTGTCTTATAATTGAGATTTGATATAAGAATTTACCTGAATTCAAATCCAAAATCGATGGAGGTTCTGATTTTTCAATCCCTAAAATCAAAAACCACATACAACAAAAGTGAGATTTTTCACTAAAACCAATCTTGAAACCAATTTGCAAACCCTAAAAATAAATCTACGTGATATTCAAAGAGAAGGAGAAAGAGATTTAACTGAGAAATGCTAACACAAACCAATTTGAGACCTAGATCGAGAAACCACTCACAGGGGAAGTTTTTACAGCAGAAGAGGAAGAAGATGAAGATAGATAATTGGGAAAAAATTATCGAAGAAGAACAAAGAAAAGATTGGGATTCTTTCAAAAAAAAAAGAAAAAAAAAAAGGAAAATGTTTCATTATGGTTTCGGGGGTAAGATGGTTAAATTACCAACGATATAACCACAACCGTCGGATGAACCTGCTTATTTGCGACGGCTAGAAGATTCGTTCCGACTAGTAGACCAGTAGTGACGCTCAGATGCATATCGTCCCTACTAATAGAGCAACAGGAATGGTTTTGTGCCTGCCGTCCCAAATATACATCACTAGGGACGGCTAGAGTTGGACTGTCCCTATTATTACTTTCTAGGGACGTTTTTTTAAGAAATGGCAGTCCCTAGAAACCCTTAGTTTTGTAGTGATGGATTATTTTTTTCGATACTTAATGGATGGTAAGAGAAATCCTAAATCGGTTGTATATTGTATATTTAAGGATTTGGTATATCTAAGCTTGTATATTGTATATTCAAGGATTTGGTATATCTAAGCTGTTTAGTTATATATTCGAGCTTATAAATGGTATTACATGGCAGCTGAGGGCAAAGAATGTTTCGAAGTGTTTTTGCAGCCAGGTGATCATAAGTATCTGGATGGTCAAGACTCAAGAGAGTGCATGGTGCCATGGTGGAACATGTTCAGAAATGGAACTCTGAACTATACCCGTTCTCATCAGATTGTGTTCCTCGACTTGAGTGAACTGGTGATCTCAAACATGACCTTCAAGTACTGCACCCTTTACGCCCTCCAAAATGGATTGATCCGTGTACAGTTATGCTGAATCTCAAGCATTTATTTGGGGAGTTCACAACAATTTATGTAGTTAACTGATTAGCTGTCCCTGATGTTATTAGTTGTTCTGTCTGAAATCTTTGTAAGGACTGGGAAACTTGCATTTACATCAGATATGGGTCGGCCCTAGCTTGTTGAGATCTCATGGACAAAGAAAAAGAAAAATATACTTCCACCCGGCTTGGGTAGGAAATTACAGGTCTATTATGTAGTTTCTAAAAGTGAAAAATACTAGAACCCCCTACTATATGGGTGCAATATAGAGAAGCCCCATAAAATGGATCCTTCACTATCAACCCCATTGTTTAATATTTTGATATTTTTAGGCCCAGAACTTTAGAATTCAGGGCTTAACAATAAAAATATTATCCAAAATAATTATAACAATACCAAGACTGCCCGTTAGTATATATATGTAATAAAACTACCTATAGATTATCTTGTCGGTTTCATTTTCGTTTTCACTTTCTCTCTCTTCTTTCTTTCTCTCGGCTCTGGCGAAAGTAGGGTTTATTTTTTCAGATCTATTTTCGTTTTCTTTTTGCAGAGATTTCGTTCTGATTCATTAGTTTTTATCTCCGAAGAGAACGAATATCGTTATTTCGATTCGTTTTTAGCATTTTTGAAATTTATAATCAGCAGTGTATGTTCTTCAAGATCTATTTCCAGTAGAGGATGAAAAGTCGATGAAAATTCTTAACAATAACCGAGAACGAAGATTCGCTCTACATAAATGATCCAACAGATAAGTTAATCTATTACTATCATGTTAATTTCATCATAACTTTTAAATTTTTGGTTTCAGAAACCTATTTATTTCGATTTCATCTCGAAAAACTTGTTCGAATCATGAATGGAGTTTAGATCTAATAGTATCTCATCTTAATCTCTCTTTTGAGATGGAAATTTCGAAAAAAAAAATCAACAATTTTTTTCTAGGGTTCTTGAGTGAGATTTGATTTATCTCAGAATCTATAATTCTGATCGGAAAAATATATTCATATTTGAACTAAGCATACTTTGATTTATATCACCCGTTTAGTCGATTCAAATTTCATTAACTTTTGAATTCTGATCTCATTTCGGCAACTTTTCATAATTGGAGAAATTAACCTTATGTTCTAATGTATAGTTGATTAAAATTGCTATCTAAACCTAATCATGACGAAAGTATGCAGTTTGAATGAATTTGTCAGTTCCTTTTTGTTGGTTATTCTTGTGGTAGCTATTAAATTGTTTTTATTTTACTGTTTTTTTACAATGTTCACTGATGATTAGATATAGCTGAAAAATCAAGTAAGGTTGACAAGAAATTGTATGGGGGATATGAAATATATTGATGGACTTTTTGTATTTCAATTACAGGAAGGTGAAATTTCGATTAATGGTGGCATTATTTCAGTTCAAAGCTTCAAACTACAAGCGGTATGTCTTGCTTAACTGAATATCTAATATTGTGATTTAGGATAAGATTTGTAAGGATTGTGCTGATGCAGACATACAGTGGATCCAGGAGTCATGGACACAACGATAATAATTTATCCTAGATTTTTTTTTGAGGCTTTGCATGTTAGTACTATATCAGATTTGTTTGAAAAAATTTACAACTTAGCGTGGTATAAAATTTGAACTATAACTCAGTGTTTCTTTCTCCTATAAATAACACAATTCGATTAGAATTAGATTGTCAATTGCTAGAACATAATTGAACTTAATACTCAGTCAGTCCCCGTGAACCTGGGCTGCCTGGTTAACCACTAAGGATTTATCGTTGTCTTCTCCTCATCTTCACCGACTAACTCAACTTTGGTGCAGAATTTTTACTAAGCATATACATGAGTGCTAGTAACGTTGATAGTTTAATGGATGTGTAGCTACTAGTTACACATGCTAATTAGATGTGTAACTTCTAGGTACACAAGCTAAATATATGTGTAGCAAACTGGTTACACATGCTAATTAGATGTGTAACTTATAGATACACATGATAATTGGATATGATATAAGTTCTATGTTTTGCTTATATATTGTTTAATGGATTTTGAGCAGTTGGTGATGTTGGTGGTGGCAATTGAGTTGGAGGTAGTGCGTGTGGTGGAGAAATAAATGGAGATGATGAATAGCTATGTCGTCCATGACTGTCAGGGAAGGGAAAAGGTTTATTGAAATTCAAAGCTGAAACTTGAAATTCACTACGTAGAGAAGGAAATCATGAGTATTCATGAAAGCTGAAATTCAAATAAAGACCGAAATCCTCATCAGGTTTGTTGCACTCATTTGTCATTACTGGAGTAATAGCAAATAAAGTGTGCATGAATCATTCGGTGAGAATTTCTAAATGATTCATATGTACTGATATCTTTCAGGTACAAGGCGTGGTTCCAGATCGGGCTATCAAACAGTAGCAACAGTTTTTGGTAAATGGGATGGCAGCATGCATCATGTACTTGGAGACTGTTCAAGGAAGGGAAAAGGTTTAGAGTCGTTTCCTGATTCACGGATGCATTAGAAGTGGAAATTCCCAACGTCATATAACTTGACGGCTTTGCTGTTACACTCAATGAACTCGTTCCTGGATTAAAGATTTGATATCCACAAAACTGGCGATATGTTTGTTGTGTTATCTCCATTCGATTTAGTTATTTGTACTGGTGATTTTTGATGTACAACTTACTCCATTTGTGTAGGAAAAGTTGCCACCGACACACTCAAGGCTCAGATCTGATCAGAGAGGTGCCTTGAGAACGGAGAATATGAAATGGCAAATTTATAATTTACAGCTTGAGCAAAGGCAGCATCACCTATATTTTGGTGAGTATAGAAGTCATATGTATGTGTAACTCCAAGTTACACAAGTAATATGCATGTGTAACTCCTAGGTGCACAAGTCAGATGCATGTGTACCAGCTGATTACACATGCTTTGTTTTATCATTCAATGAGTAGACCTTGCAGTTAACGTTTTGAGTAGACCTTGCAGTTGATGTGGTCTGCTCATTCAATGAGTAGACCTTGCAGTTAACATTTTGAGTTAACGTTTTGAGATTTGTGAATTTTGAATTATGTATGGTTTGGGTTTCGAGTATCCCTAGTTTATTTAGCATTAGTGAAGTAAGATACTACTCGTTTTAATAGACTGAATCATGCCATATGTTGTTGTTGTTGGTGGTGGTGATCATCAGTATATGTCCGAGGATATACTAATTGAATGTGTAACTGCTAGTTACAAAATCTAATTGGATGTGTAACTTCCGATTACACATGCCATATGCATGTGTAACTTCCGGTTACACAAGTCGTATTACACATATACTTAAGTTCTTATTGCAACTGATCTCTTAATTGTAATTTATTTTTGAAGTGCAGGATGAGGGCTTACTGTCTTGGACGAAACTGAAGATGCAATTTTTTGTTTTGAGTTATATGGAAAGCCAATACATTTCAGGTCAGTGTCAGTGCTAAAATGGGGAATTCAGAGTTCAATTTGTCTACTTTTTTTTTATGAACTTCGATATTATCCATGGGTTTTGTAAGTGTTCTTGATAACTTGACTTTCATCTTTCAGTATCTAGTTTCAGGTTTGTATCCTTACTGGCCTTTTTTGGATGTAGTGTAATACCTTTTGTTGTTTGACAGAGTCCTGCAAGATATTTTTTCTATTAGGAGTGACGTTATAAAAAAGCATAAATAGGAATTGATGTGTTATACTAGAACTTTGTACTACAAAATTATGTTATAACAGTTGAGAACATTTAGCAAAGTTATGTGTTGGCTTGTTTTTCAGATTATGGCTGTAGTGGTCTTTTGGAATGAACAATCAGGGGATTCCATTATAACCAAATGTTTTTTGAGTAATGACTTGTAATTGATGAAATATCATTTCTTTCGAATTATTTGGTGTCTTTTTGTGCTCGCAATGCTAAGGTAGTTTCCTTGAAAAGTCTTAGTGTAAGGTCTGGAATACATGCGTCATGCAGTTGAAGTTGTGCCAGGTTCGGTTCTTTTCTTACATTTTCCTATCCTATTTTTCCTTATATCTTAAAATATTTTTATTATTTACATTACTCAACTAGAATTAGGCTAGGTGATTTTGGGTGCTACCAAGATGATTCAGTAAATTACTATGTAATAATTTTCCTTGTTGCACTGTAAGTTGAATATTTAGTGTTTTTTCTTTATATGTACAAAGAGATTTCAAGTTTACATGCCACTATATATGTGTAACTATTGGTTACACATGCCACTATGCATGTGTAACTCCTAATTACACATACAACAGGCATGTGTAACTCTCATTTACACTACCCATATCCATGTGTAAGTCCTAGTTACACATGCTAAAAATGAATAACAAAATTGTTTTTTTGCATCTCTGAATCCAAGTACATTTAACCTTATATGTATGTTTAACTCCTAATTATACTAGTCACATGCATTCGAAAGTGATTATGCATTGTTTTGTATGTCTTTCTTTTAATCTCATAAAATATGTATGTTTGTTATTCTTCACGTTGCAGATAACTTCATAAAAGCTGGTGGCTTATTTGTGGTGGTGGAGGTGCAGGTTTTGGAGGAGGATGAGGAGGTAGTGGTGGTGGATAGCAGCGGTTGTTGGGCCTAGACAGATGCATGTAACTCTCAATTACACAAGATAGATGCATATGTAACTCTCAATTACACTAGACAGATGCGTGTGTAACTTCTAGTTACACATGCTAAGAAATTATTATAAATGAATATTAAAGTAATACATGTACTTTTTGTATGCATTCTTTTTGATGTCTATCTTTTTATATGTAACTTTGCATTACACATGTCATAATGATGTGTAACTTCTGGATACACATGACAGATGCATGTGTAACTTCTATTTACACATTCACGCGATATTTTAATAATTTTGGGCCTAAATTTAATAATTTTGGGCTTAAATTTAAATTTTATTTAATTTGTGGCTTAACAATATATGTAAGGGTATGAGTGTCTTTTAATAATTCGGGGCCTAAATTTAAACTTCTTTTAATTAAGGGCCTCATATTATGGATTATCCATGAGTTGGACCTTAACCTAATTTTCCCTTTCTAAAAAGAGAATGTCCAGAAGAAGATGGCGAATAATATCGACTTTTCGTTCACTTGATGCATCTCATATTTCTGGAGTTCCTGGAACTCTTTTGTATTGGTTCAAATGGTTACAATTGTATGTCAGAATGGTCCCAGTGTAACTGAAAAGAAGGGCATTGTGAAATAGTCGTGTATGTATATCATCTACTATAGCCCGATAATATAGACGAGGCGTGCGTGCCGGAGCCAGGAGCTATATATAGAACGGGAGGGTACAGAGGGGCATATTAATCACAAGTGCTCGATAACAAATCATCGATCTACAGCACGAGTTGATTTTGGCTTCAATTAATAATTTAATATAGTTCAAACAGGGAATAATTGATTATGAAACAATGCAATTATTAACAGACGCGGAATCCTGCAAACTTCAACAAGTCCCAAACATTGTGAACTATATTGTGTTTGTCGTTTGTCAACTTAGCGTCAGTTAGCATCAGTTCCATGTAGTTTCCTTTTTTCAACAACGGAAACTCATGGTTCTCAATGTCGGACGATGAACTATTCCTGCGCGAAGCACAGCTAGTTATTATTCAACAGAGCTTAACCGGTCGAGTTTATGAAAGAGTGTTATGAAAGAGTATTTTTCTACTTACGCATGGAAACATAATTTTAGTGATGATCCTGCCATTTCTTTCCTTGCCCGTCTTTCCTTTCTGAAGTCAGCTTCTCTGTATTGCTTTATTTTCTACTGGTCTTTCTTTCATCTAAAACTTTAGTTATTGAATTTTCCCTTTTTGTATCATAAAACACCTAACTAATCCAGATTAAGAAAGAATATTTATTTCCTAATTTATCTCTCTATTTGATTTTTACTTCATTATTAAATTCTAAAAATAGACAGGTTTCTTTCTGTGATTCGCTCCGACAGGGTCAGAAGCTATAAATAAAACGGTAGGATAAAAAAATTTCATCCTTGTCCCTTTTTCCCTCTCACGGTTCTTCAATTTCTCTATTTTTCTCTTTTCTCAGCGTAACTTTTCTGGCTTTGTTCATCTTCAGACCGGAGGGACTTTATTATTATTGATCAGGTATATCCTATATACTACTTTAATGGATTTAATTTCCGATTCTAAATAATTTCATGTTCTACAAGTAAATTGTTTTTATATCCGTTTGTTTCGGTCGAACATAACACGATCAAAAAGATAAATAAATTGTTGAAGAAAAATAATATACTTAAGTTGGTTTTTTTCTTTTATTTTGTTCAGAAAATGGGTCATTTGTCCAAATATTTTTAAAACACGGTTCAAATGGACGAGTAAAAATTAGTATGGGTGAAATGGACACCAAAAAAATACCAAGGATGAAACCGGATTCATCCTGACTTAAACTTAAAAAATAGCAAGGATGAAACTGGATGCATCCTGATGTAAATTAAAAATAAAAAAAGTATTTGAAAATGGGTAGGATGAAACTGGTTACATCTTGGCTATTTTTATATTTTTGTCCATTTAAACAGTATTAAAATCTAGATGTCTCTTTCACCCAGAAATTGTTGATTTTGGTCTTTTTAACCAATTTTGTGTATTTTGTCAGGGTTCTTGTTACAATAAAATTTTCTTAAAATAATACTCGTTAAAATAATAATCTCTCTAAAATAATAAAATTTTTTAGTCCCAATTAGGCTTGCACAGGTTAAATTTCTTCTCGCTAAAATAATAATTTCTCTAAAATAATAATTGTCTTCGGTCTCAAAATTATTATTTTAAAGAAGTTTTACTGTATAGGAAGTCTTGAGTAAGCTATTGGATTGTAGTTGGAAGGTTGATTTAGAATAGAAGTCGGGTTATGTTAGGAAGTTTATGCTGAGTTGAATTTTCCTAGAATTCTTTAACCGGTATAGTAGTATACAAGGCGGTTAAGCCATAGGTTTTCTTATTTCAGTAATATGATTAACGCTACCATTCTGATTTTATTCTAGTTTTCGATCAAGTCTACGTGCCAATGGAGACAATAACAAGGTATGATGTTGTATCGTCACACTTGTTAAGGAAGGCAAGCACGGAGATATTTATTAACACCAACTCTGTTGGTGTTTATAGTTATTGTCTTGGTATCATCGCGGCGGAGCATATTCGTAGTTTACCCGACGACATAGTAATAGAAATTCTGAGCAGACTCCCGATGATATCACTTATGCAATTTAAATCAGTATGCAAACATTGGTTGTTTCTGATCAAACAAGATACACACCTGATTAATTTACATTCCAGCCGTTCAAAATCACGTCCCAATCTCCTCTACATCAACCCAAAGCCAGAAAAGGGCATCGGTCGCACTAGCCTCAGCGCTACCTTTGCACTTGCAGCAAGCAAAACATTACAGCAATGTATTTCATGTGCAGAGATATTTGAAAGAATTAGTACTGGTGGTGAGGAAGAACAAGTGGAAGCCATTATTAGTAAGGTTAGGATAAATGATGACAAATGGCTCGGTTATGATCATATCTTGGAACCGATGAATGTTTTAGTTTGTTTCGTGGATCACAAGACATATGCTATTAGGGTATACAATGCAAAGTACACGAGAAGCAACACCTTCGCTCAAATCAATGTTACTAGCAGAAGAAAATGACAAGCTTGCAAAAAAAGGCAGCACGCTGGAGATAAAAAAGTGTTGGTATTCCATTCTATGGATTTGGGTTCGACCCTGAGAAGAAGGAACATAAAGTATTTTGCTTTTGGAGACTAGCCGCTAACTGTCAAGGGTATCGTTATAGTTCCATGGACCGCCCTGATTGCGAAATTTGGGAGGCGTTTACCGTAGGCCGTGACACTAAATGGAGAAGGATCAATGCAGTTCCCAACGAAAACAACCGAATAAAAATTAAACAGGCGCTCCCTTCGTTTAGCATCTGTAGACTGCATGTATATGGAGATGGTACCATATATTGGAGTAACAAAGGATATAGTTGGGATCCTTTGTTATCCCGATTCCTAATTTCATCCTCGACGAGCCTCGTGATGGGAAGTATAGGCTACCTATTGATATGCTAGTTTTGGGTACACATGTAGCTCTATTATACCGGACGGAACCTTACGTCGTTAAGTTATGGATGTTAGATGACGGAGCTAACAGAAAACTAGAAAATTGCCGAGGAAATGAACATAATTGGAGCTCAGAGACTATTACACTACCAGTTTGTTGTGACTATGGGATTCGCGGTTCTGCAATTGCTGGAAGTACTGACAAAATACTCTTTGAACGCCGGAGATGGGAAAACTTGGTAAGCTTCACCTGTTTGTATTCATATGATCGCAGGAATAAGACTTGCAAAAAGATTGAGATGGATGGAGTTTCCTCGTTCACCCGTCACTCCTTTCGAAAGGTCCCTAATTACAACTTTTACCGAAAGCCTCTATCCTGTTCGACCTCTCAACAAGACAACATTTAGCGACATCTTATAATCTTTATATTGTGTGGTTTGGAAGGTATATTTTTGTGCCCTTCTTTTGGAATCTTCGTGTTTCTCCACTTCTTGTTTCTCCACAAGGAACACAGGATTGCCAAATGGTGAAATTCGTAGCAAGAAATGTCAGTTGCACCACAAATTTGAGACGATGCAATATTTTGATCAGGGGCGGAACTAGGAATTGAATCTAGGGGATGCTTCAAACAAGTTTTATGTGTACTTGGATATATTTACCCTGGCTTGACCATCGATTCTACTGGACTTAAGCTAAAAAGGGCTAAACATTAAGCCTAATAAAATTTGTTTGGGGGTGGCTTAAGCCTGGATGTAGTTCCGCCCCTGATTTTGATGTATCCTAGATTATACAACATTAGCTGGAAATGGAACGTAGCACTTTCGCAAGTCCAGTACTCACTGAGCCATAAGTAATCCCCACATGCTCATCCTTAGGATCCCCTTCCTGATCGTCATCCCATATCTTAGCTTGAACCTGATGTCGTCTCACCAACTGAAGCAACTTAGGACTCTTAACGCACAAACCAGGACAACAGATGGAATCAAAAATCAAATTGCTTGTTCTAACTGGGTTTCAAGTAACAGAATGTATGAATAGTGATACCTCTCTAAGCATTCATATATCGTAGGTCAACGAATTCTATCTAAGAAATTTAAGTTTTGGTCTCTCAGCGACGTAGTTTAAACCAAGGTTTGAAAAACGGCCTTTATTCCGGAAAAACGCCCGTTAAAACGGTCACGTCTATATAGCTTGTCCGTGAGGGTCGCCGACACCAGTATCCAAGGTTTGATAAAAACCCATTTTTTCTGGAAAAACGTTCGTTATAACGGTCACACCCATATACCGTGGCCGTCGAACCCCGTGCCTATATAAAGCCGATAAATAGGAAATAACGACAGTTTTTTAGGACTGTTTTTCCGTTTTCACACACGTTATAACTGTTTTTCTAAAATTGAATTTTACGTTTTTTTGCTTCTAAATAACATTTTAAAGCGAGTTTTTTAGACCATTTTTTCCGTTTTCACGCAAGTTATAACCGTTTTTATAGAAAAAAGAATTTAAAAAAAATTACAATATTTTTTTTTCTAAATTAAAGATTAAAAAATTAAATAAAAGAATAAAATAAAAATATCTAAAAAAAATGCCGTAACAGCGTTATTAGACCCGTTATAACTGTTTTCACGCACGTTATAACCGTTAGATAGGAATTTCAAATCATAATTATTTTTTATTTTCTATTTAACTGTTATAACACCCGTTATTTTAAAATAACATATGAAAAACGCGTTTTTCTCCTAAATAACATGTTTTTTGCCCGAAACGTGTTCACACCCGACAAAACGCGGTATAAGGGTCACACCCCGTGGCCGTGACCGGAGGTGTGACCCGTTTTTCAAACCTTGCCAGTATCTATATATTGCCGATAAATAGGAAATAGCGGCGTTATTTAGATCCTTTATAATCGTTTTCACGCATGTTATAGTTGTTTTTCTAAAATTTAATTTTACGTTTTCTTCTTCTAAATAACATTTTAACGCAAGTTTTTTAGACTATTTTCCCGTTTTCACGTCAGTTATAACCGTTTTTTAAGAAAAAAGTATATAAAAATATTTTCTTATACTTTTTCATATTTTAAATCAAAGATTTAAAAATTACAATTAATATTTGAAATATAAAAGAATAAAATAAAAATATATAGAAAACGTTATAAGAACGTTGTTGGACCCGTTATAACTGTTTTCACGCATGTTGTAACCGTCAAATTGAAATTTCAAAAGATAATTCTTTGTTGTTTTCTATTTAACAATTATAACCCCCCCCCCCTATTTAAGAATAACGTACAAAAATCGCGTCTTTTTCCTAAGTAACGCGTTTTTATCAGAAACGTGCTCACACCTGTCAAAACGCGTTATAACGGTCACGCCCAGTGGCCGTGCCCTGTTTTTCAAACCTTGGTTTAAACTCGATATATGAATTCTAGCAACGTAGGTCAACGTTTCATCTCAAGTACCTAAGAGCAACCACAATGGACGATCAAACCTATATATATAGTCCAGAATCAAGACACAGTGGGACGGAGTAAAGATCAAACGCTCGACCAAAACCAAATTCCAGACTATATTTGGTCTGGGAACAAGAGCAAAACCAAATATAATCGAGCGAACGTATAATCTACGTTTGTCACTAGGCGTGCATATAAACAACGCTTCACATGAAGCGGATGTATAGTCCTCATTCCACGATGAGGCGCGTATATAAACTACGCTTGATTGGAGCGGTGCTGAAATGTTCGCCCGAACAACCGTTGCTTAAATGTACGCCCCATGAAAGGCGGTGATGAAATGTTCGCTCCAGTCAGACAAGCAACATACGTTCGCCTCAACCATGCGTTCATATAGTTAACGCCCCACACCCGGCGGACCTAATACCTCCGCGTAGTTGTAGCTTCCAGTTTCGAATATTTTTGAACGTTACACAAAAAAAAATTGAAAAATGTTTATACCGTTGGTAATTTTCGAACGTTGCAGAAAATTGAACGTTGGATATTTTGGAACGTTGGAAGTTTGAAAAATATTTTCGAACATTGGAATTTTAACCGTTAAAGGTTTCTTTCATACACCTATATATACACATGAATTCCTTTAACATTTCCCACGATTACTACTTCAAACTATCTATCAGAACAAGAAAAAGAAGTATTATTTCGTCTTTCAATTCATTTAGAAATTTTTAGCCGATTCACTTATAATGGCACCACGAGCACCACGAGGCCCAAATTTTACGATAATCGAAGATGTAACGATGTGTAAAATTAATTTATCAATATCTCAAGATCCTGGTGCTGGAACTGATCAATTATAGGAGGCGTAGTGGACTCGTATCAAGGATGATATTGAAGTTCATTTACCTAATAAACCAGAGCGGACTTGGAGTTCCTGGCAAAAACGATACCAGGGAATAAGTAAAGATGTGGCGTTGTTTTTGGCAAAAGAGTCGGAAGTGGAAGGTGAATATCATACTGGATGGGGTCCTGAAAAGAAAGTAATTATTTTTTATTTTTTGAACAATTATTTTCTAATATTTACACCCCCATGAAGTTAACTATTTTTAAAAACATTAATAGCTTGAAGAAGTAAACAAGCGGTTCAAGGAATGCAATGATGGAAAAAAAATTTAAGCACGAAGATTGCTACCCAATTGTCTTAGAAAATATAAAATATAATCGGCGATCGACTTTTATATTCGATACGACGCACGATTTGGAGAGTTATGAGAATAACGAGGAAGATGAGGAAGGACGGAAAAAAACAACTCAAGAAGAGTCCGGACACGACACAAGTAGGGAGACATAAAAAACACATATCTCCGTAAGATGGGGAAAAAAACAGCAAAACGATTGAAGAAAACAGGGGAGAGAAACCTCCCTAACAGGGGTATATCAACCTCCTTAATTTGACCAGTAGAGATAAGTTAAAATCATCGTCGGCTACAGATTTTTGTTTCTTGTTCGTTTTCATTCGACAATTGTACCTCGCTGTGAGTTTGTTCAATATCTGTACACACAAGATAAATGCAATTTCATTATTAAAACACCAATCCTCCAACCAAAATACACATATATTGAACTCAACGAATTTCATCATACTTTCATATAAACATTCATATTCCAAATTCTGTAATTCCTTAACACAAATTATATTAATTCCATAAAAATCACTAGAAAGTCAATTGATTTTAACCCTATTTACACACATACAAATTAGCTCTTCTACATATATAACACACATAATTTACATTACCACAACTACAAACATAACCACACGAATTTTCAATATACATATTCAACTACGGATGCATGCAACGATAATCTCAGTGCCTATGCCTTACTAGCAGCCAAAACAAAATTTCCTCTGAGGCACTTTCCAACAGCATATTGATCAGAGTTCTCGTAGAATGGCTACTTATCAGTTCAATTAGATTACGATCAACCTATTTGAATAACAAATCAGAAGAGATACCTACCATAGATTTAATTGAGAATTATAACAAGATAATAACAAAAGTTACCAAAACTCAAAACAGAAAACAATTGAAAATCAGACTAAATTACAATTCATAGATGCAAGAACAACACAACCAGTGTGTACTATCTATTGTTTCCCCCATATGCTCTTGCAACTCAATATGAGCAGCCTGGGGTTGATCCGATAGAAAAATTATACCCCAATCCTGGCCCTCTTATTAAGCTCATACGCGAGACCATAACCAACTATTTGGTATCAATATATCCCTGGCAGCATTCTTCCACTTATCCGTCTTGATCGACAACTTACATACTCATTCTCTTAACCCTCTAGATGATTGTAGGAGATTCAAGCGTTTCACGGGCTCATACCGGTGAAGCTTAAATTGATTAACAATCTTATGAGTTACTGTTGATGGTGGTTTTTAGCTTAGGGTTAAAATCGTAAAACCGTACATCTGACACGACGTCAATACAACCATTAGCACATTTATTGAATCAATCAGCATGCCTACGTAAGAATGACAAGGTACCTTTTTTTTACATGGGTCATGTTCCACGGCAGAACCCTTAACATTGACTGACATCATCTGTGCCAAACCCAAATTATCATGTTACCGCGCCAAGGCATACCAACCATTCCATCCGCACCACCGTGCCAATGGAAAACCATGCCATCCACGTCTCCGCGCTAAGGCATGCCAACCATGCCATCCGCACCATTGTGCCAATGGCATGCCATGCCAACCACGTTTCCGCTCCAAGGCATGGCGACTATGCCAGCTGCAGCACTGTGCCAATGGCATGCCATGCCATCCACGTCTCCACGCCAAGGCATGCCGACCATGCCAGCCGCACCACTGTTCCAATGGCATGCCATGCCATCCACGTCTCCGCGCCAAGGCATGCCGACCATGCCAGCCACGTCTCTCCGCCAAGGCATGCCGACCATGCCAGCCGCACCACTGTGCCAATGGCATGCCATGCCATCCATGTCTCCGCGCAAAGGCATGCCAACCATGCCAGCCGCGCCACTGTGCCAATGTCCTGCCATGCCAGCCACGTCTCAACGCCACGGCATGCCAACCATGCCAGTCGCACCACCGTGCCAATGGCAAACCATGCCAGACACGTTCCCATGCCAATGCCATGCCGTCCCTGCTACATGTTGCTGGATTACAAAACGAAGGATTGCGAAAATCAACGGCCATCCTTCTATTTGAGACGCCAATCTTAGCCGTCCAAGGTCGCCAACCAAGCATGGTGACCTTTGGCCCAACGCCTAAACCGCGCCATTCCATGTCGGGCATCCCTTTACGGCTGACAAAACAAAGAGTTGCAACAATTAATGGCCACCCTTTCCATATCAGATGCAAATCTTCTCCGTCCAAGGTTGCCAACCAACGCATGGTAACCTTTGGACCAACGCTAAAACCCTAGTTTTGGCCACGCCTAAACCGCGCCAAAGCATGTCGGCCATGCAACATGTGCCAATGGCATGCCAGCCACTTTGCCGCGCCTAAACCCTACCATGTCGGCCTTCCCTTTGCAGCTACCAAAACGAAGGCTTGCGACAATCAACGGCCATCCTTCTATCTGAGACGCCAATCTTAGCCGCCCAAGGTCGCCAACCAACGCACGGTAACCTTCGACCCAACGCCAAAACCCTAATTTTTCCACGCCCGCGCCAAGGCAACCCGGCCATGCCACATGTGCCAATGGCATGCCAGCCACCTTGCCACGCCATAGCATGCCCTTCCCTTCACAGCTGCCAAAACGAACGCTTGCGACAATCAACGACCATCCTTCCATCTTAGATGCAAATTTTAGCCGTCCATGGTCACCAACCAATGCATGGTAACCTTGGCCATGCCTAAGCTGCGCCAAGGCATGTCGGCCATGCCACATGTGCCAGTAGCATGCCAGCCACCTTGCCACGCCATACCATGCCAGCCTTCCCCTTACGGTTGCCAAACGAAGGCTTGCGACGATCAACGGCCATCCTTCTATCTTAGATGAAAATCTTATCCATCCAAGGTTACTATCCAACGCATGGAAACCTTTGGCCCGACACCAAGCCATAGTTTTGGTCGCGCCCAAACAATACAAAAACCCTGAATTCTGCTCGCGCTTAAACTATGCCATATAAAAGCCAGGCTGGCCATGCTTTCATGCCACTGTCTACCAAACGAAGGATTCCAATAATCAACGGCTACCTTTCCTCTCAAGATGAAAAATCTCGACCATCGAAGGTCACCACCGAGCCGGCAAGTCTCCCAAACTCAACTTTCCAAACAACAACAACATGTTATATGTTTTTCACGAAAACGCTCGAGACGTCAACACATGTCACAAACTGGGGTATGCTCATTGGGTATTGATTTGGCGGTTTACAGCGTGCGGCGTACGCTACGCCCGTTACAAGACAGTGTCATAAGGATGAGACGGTAAGTAAATACAGGGAATAATGGTGAAACACTTTCTTTTATGGAACATGAACTCCAGGAGGTTACCACCTCTTCCCATTTACTCATATGTTTTTCATTTCTTACGAGACCAGAGTACGTTTCACTTCGACTTGTATAAATAGGTCTTACCAATTTCCACCGAACAAAAAGTTCAGGTCAGGAGCATACAACACTCAGAAATCACTCGCTAGCTTTCCATTTGTTAGCTTTCATTTTCTGATACAAGTCAAACAACTACTCTTCTAGAAGCAACTATTCTGGTCTCAACACTGTCTTCGCTTCCCTCCCTAAAACCAACCCTTCTCCTTCACTTTGTGACTGAAGCAAGTCTGGAACGGCCATTTCTTGGTTTAGGACGGATTTGTACATATTGATCTTTCGAATCTAAAGTACTCCCTTGCAGTACATTGTTTAGAGTTTAGACTCGTTTCTCACCCACAATACGCGAAATTACCGAAACCAGCAGAAATTGTTTTCACCCTCAAATAATTGGTGACCACAGTGGGAGGATTAATCTTTTGGTTAAAATATCGATTTCCAACTCCCAATATCATACTTCAACCCAGACGTCAAGGTGGTATAAGCAAACGATCCGCTCATGGATCGGCGACTCAGTTACCAGGCGACTCAGTTACCAGTCACGACACGATAAGAGGTGACTGGGGACTTCCAAGATGGTAGAAGCAAGAAATTCGCCCAAGGATCGACGACTCAGTTATCAGGTGACTCAGGTTCGACTAGGAACTTTCCACAATCACAGTGGTGCTTCCCACAAAACTCGGACTTACACCGGAAGATTCATTTTTCGTCAACAGATCCAAAAAAAAAAACGAGTAAGTCTTGCCTAGAAAAAATACATGGTTTAGTACTTAAAGCTTTCACGGGAATGATAAAACCGATATCCATGTTATGTTTAATCCCATGCTCTCTACCGACACGCAACACTCACGGTCTCATGGTTTTCCTAGGATGTTTGCGTCACTTGCAATCGTAACCAAGAAAACATTATTCTAAAACAATTCATTACAAAAGAATAATCCAAAACCCTCATAGATAAAAGTTATCTATCAATTCAAATCAAACCATAAACCAGGCGCTTTGTTTTCCTTTCAAAAACAAAAGGGGTCACCTACCCATACGTGCCTACTTTGCATAATAATGATTACCCGTCACTATTCATGAGGTATATGATGTTACTACGGTGATATTCGAAGAGGAATTGTTTATGATGAAGTATTTCTACAAGTTTATGAAAGGCATACCCACGGTTAGGGTTTACACCAGTTCAGAAGAACAATATTTATACAGATTTATGGAAGGCATACCTATGGCTAGGGTTTGCACCAACACAAGAAAACAAATTGAAAGAGAAACGCTGGATTACGTAGCTGGAATATGCTTGCCCACTCTATTTCTACCGCGCTACCGCTAACACCAGGATGTGAGAACAAAGATACGAGATAAAAAGGAGAGCCAACCTATTTCATACGCATAACACTTTTGGAATTTGAGTAAGGAAAGGATTTCCTATTTGATCTACGTATGGAAATAGGAAACTGGGCCCGCAAGAACAAGTCGCGCAACCCCAAGCCAGCGCCGTGCCAAGACAACGCCACGCCAAGCCAACAGTCAGCGTCCATGCCAAGCCAGCGCCCATTCCAAGCCGATCCAGCGCTAACAGGTTGCACCTTTCCAGCGCCAGCAGCTTGCATCCTTCCAGCGCTAACATCTTGCACCTTTCCAGCGCCAGTTTGCATCCTTTCCAACTCCAGCAGCTTGCATCCTTCTACCGCTAACAGCTTGCATCTTCCCAGCATCAGCATCTTGCATCCTTCCAACGTTGCTCTTGAACGCCCAGTAGAATGGAATCAGCAATCCAATTTCATCACACGTGAAAATCAGGAACGACTTCTCCAAAATCGAAGCAAAGAAAATCAGAAACCCCCCTGAGTTCACAAGACTCTTTTCCTGTCAGGAAATGCATGATTTTTGGGGACTTCGCCCTCAGAATTGTGCATTCTATGATGAAACATTTATGTGAGATTCTATATTTCCCCAAGGCGCATCGTCAAGACATATTTGTAGCCCTCAACCGCACTGCATCAGGAAAGCAGCTGTTTCCAACCAGGAAGCCGTTCCCAAACCCCAACCTCTCTAGGAAAGCAAGATTGATAGATAAAACTGGGGACTCCTAACCAATGTTCTTTTGAAGGGTGTCCAGTTTGACAACACACTGATCGACACAGCCTCTCCTCTTCAACGTCCTCCAGCAGCGGCTCCGCTTCAACGTTCGCTTCAGCAGCCGCTCCGCTTTAACGTTCGCTCCAGCAGTCGCTCTGCTTCAGCATTCTCTCCATAAGCTGCTCCAGGAACCGAAGACGATTCTTCAACGTTTTTGTTCTATGAGTTTCAACGTCCTCTCCAAGAACCGAAACCGCTTCAACGCCTCCTTCCCGCCAAAGCACGTGGTCATGGACAGTTTTCTCGCTTACGCATCCAACCAACCTACTTTGTTCCCATGACAATGTAGTCTCTTTTGATCACATCTTCTGCCAAGAACCGGTGTCGCTCGTTTGTTGGTACCAGCGAGAGTTTCACCAAAAACCGATCACTACAAAGATGGAAACATGTAAATCGCATTTGGGGACTGAGGATCTACACGGACTCCCTTCACTCTGAAAACTCAAAAGACAGGGTCAACCAAAATGTCATAGTCACGACGAGGTCATTTACTCTTCAAGGGTGTAGCGTAAGAATATCATCACCTGTCTGTCTAGAAGACACCTGCAACATTTTACGTTGCCGCGGTGGATCCCAAGCCTACTCAGAAGAAACAACTTCAGAAACTAAAGAAAAGTGCAACTGGGGCCTGCTCGTCGCAGTCCATCCCGATGACCCATCAAAGATTCATGAGATAACCCCAGAGATGCGGCTGAAACATTTTTCTGAAGAAACAGAGGGAACCGCGATAAACAACATAACTCTTTCATTCCTACCTCTTCGTTATCCAGAATATTTCGCCCATGTGCATCCGAGCAACACATCCAGAAGAGTACAATAAGCTTGTATCAAATCCCGTGGACATGGATTCAAGGAGATGCAATGAAAGTAGGCTACACAAGGAGACTACCAGCACGAGACACTTTCACTCCCCTCAACCTGGTTATTTGTGATTTCAACATCATCACTGCCGAAGTTTTACGAGCCGCGAGAATTTCTCAACACGAAGCCGTACATGTGCATCGAAGACTCCAAAAGCGCGCCACATAGATACATTCACATGTTCGGCCGTGACATCGGATCTAACAGAAATATAACTAGGGACTGCTCATCGTATCCCATTCCATATGATAGTCCAAGATTCAGAATATGGTTCGAAGGATGTCTCTGGGAACAAAGTATTTGAAGACTTAATAGCAGCATGTCGGTAACAAAACGTCTCCCAACTCATCTATTTCATATAGTGGCTCCGGAAGATTTCGACCATACAAGTATCCACAACATACTGTCATCACGATCAGAAGGTTCAGGCACTGAACAACCTAAAATCAAGGATGGACCGACAATGCAACCAAATCCATCCTTCCCAAGAATGCAATAAAGTTTGTTAAATTTTGGAATCCACTGGAGAGATACTGCAGACGAAAGCATGGATCTAGACGAGCAACAGAAAATAGAAGAAGGTCAATACCTCTTTTCATACGGACGGAATTTCTAGAGTTTGCACACAATAAAGTTTACTTCTTGCTCCATGAACGGGAATAGATGACTCGGCGCGACTATGCTACCCCGGGCCCACAACATCCCTCTTGAATTCTTCCTAAGTTTCACTGTCGGGCCGTTTTCACCTCCTAAACGTGCTCTAAACCTAAAGACTCCCTCACACAGAGATAGGAAATTCTTTTCTGATTAAAATGGAGGGGCAGACCGTCAAAATCCGAGTTCGTACGAGAATTCTACAACGATTCTATCAAAGGGCGCTAATTAGAATTTCGCCACGTCAAACCCTAATTTAGATAAAGTCGTCACCTTCCCACGGAACTGGAGAAAGTTGTTATCTTCCCGAAGCCAGTCGTCACCTTCCCACGGAACTGAAGAAAGTTGCCACCACTCCACGAAACTGAAGCAGGTTACCATCCTTCCACGCAACTCAAGCTAGCTCCACTCCAAGCCGACCAATGTTGACGACTCATTTCCAAGGAAATCCACTTCTAACGGCTCCAACTCCAAGCCGATCAATGGTGAAGACTCGTTCCAAGCCAACCCAATGCTAGCAGTTTCCCTTCACGCCAAGTCTATGCTAGCATTGGGTTGGCTTGGAACGAGCCAAGTCGGGCCGAGCCGAGCCAAGTCGCGCCCAAACCACGCCGGCAGCTCACGCACGCCATACCTCTTCCAAAGCCTCACCAAGCCGATCGATGCTAGCGACTCCTTTCCAGGTCGCGCAATACCTGCAGCTCTCATTCCAAGCCGACCAACGCCGACAGCTCGCTAAGACAACGCCTCAGCGTTCCCTAGCCCAGCCAAGATGACGCGTGGCCAATCCACGCTGACAGCCTGCATCTCAACCAGCAAAGCCTCTACCATTTCACGGTCTAGTCATGAACGACGCAAGTAGAGTTCATGCAAGGCCTCCAACGCAAGAATCAAGGATTCTCAAAACACTCTAGAAAAAGTTAGACGAATCTTCATAGCCTTCTTTTATGACCCGCCGCTTCGATTTTGTCCTTATCTGTCACCATCTTATGCTTACCTCGCAACAATGCTCCTGTTCCGAGCTAAGCAGGGGACTTAATGTTGATGGTGGTTTTTAGCTTAGGGTTAAAATCGTAAAATCGTACACCTGACATGACATCACTATGACCATTAGCACATTTATTGAATCAATAAGCATGCCTACGTAATAATTACATGGGTACATTTTTTTTTACATGGGTCATGTTCCATGGCAGAACCCTTAACATTGACTGAAATCATCAATGCCAAACCCTAATTCTCATGCTACCACGCCAAGGCACACCAACCATGCCAACCGCACCACCGTGTCAACGGCAAATCATGTCAGCCACGTCTCCGCGCCAAGGCATGCCAACCATACCAGCCGCATCACTGTGCCAATGACATGCCATGCCAACCACGTCTTCGCGCCAAGGAATCCCGACCATGCCAGCCGCACCACTGTGCCAATGGAAAACCATGCCAGCCACGTTCCCATGCCAACGCCATGACGGCCCTGCTACATGCCGCTGGCTGCCAAAACGAAGTCTTACGACAATCAATGGCCATCCTTCTATCTGAGACGCAATTCTTACCCGTCCAAGGTCGCCAACCAACGCATGGTGACCTTTGGCCCAACTCCAAAACCCTAGTTTTGGCCACGCCTAAACCGCGCCAAGGCATGCCGGCCATGCCACATGTGCCAATGGCATGCCAGCCACCTTGCCGCGCCATTCCATGCCGTCCTTCCCTCTACGGATGCCAAAACAAAAGGTTGCAACAATCAATGGCCACCCTTTCCATCTCAGATGCAAATCTTAGCCGTCCAAGGTATCCAACCAACGCATGGTAACCTTTGTCCCAACGCCAAAACCCTAGTTTTGGCCACCCCTAAACCGCGCCAAGGCATGCCGGCCATGCCACATGTGCCAATGGCATGCCAGCCACCTTGCCGCGCCTAAGCCCTACCATGCCGGCCTTCCCTTTGCGGCTACCAAAACGAAGGCTTGCGACAATCAACAACCATCCTTCTATCTGAGACGCCAATCTTAGCCGTCTAAGGTCGCCAACCAAAGCATGGTAACCTTCGGCCCAACGCCAAAACCCTAGTTTTGGCCACTCCTAAACTGCGCCAAGGAAAGCTGGCAATTCCACATGTGCTAATGGCATGCCATCCACCTTTCCACGCCATACCATGTCGGCCTTCCCTTTACGGCTGCCAAAACGAAGGCTTGCGACGATCAACAGCCATCCTTCCATCTTAGATGAAAATCTTAGCCGTCCAAGGTCACCAACCAACGCATGATAACCTTGGCCCAACGCAAAAACCTTAGTTTTGGCCACGCCTAAACCGCGCCAAGGCATGCGTCCATGCCACATGTGCCAATAGCATGCCAGTCACCTTGCTACGCCATACCATTTCGGCCTTCCCTTTACGACTGCCAAAATGAAGGCTTGCGACGATCAACGGCCATCCTTCCATCTTAGATGCAAATCTTACTCGTCCAAGTTTACCATCCAACGCATGGAAACCTTTGGCCCGACACCAAGCCATAGTTTTGGCCGCGCCCAAACAATACCAAAATCCTGACTTCTGGCCGCGCTTAAACTATGCCATATAAGAGCCAGGTCGGCCATGTTTTCATGTCACTGGATACCAAACGAAGGATTGCAATAATCAACGGCTACCTTTCATCTCAAGATGCAAAATCTTGACCGTCGAAGGTCACCACCGAGTCGGCAAGTCTCCCAAGCTCAACCTTCCAAACAACAGCAACATGTTATATGTTTTCCATGAAAATGCTCGAGACATCAACACATGTCACAAACTGGGTGATGCTCATTGGGTATTGGTTTGGCGGTTTACAGCGTGCGGCTTACACTATACCCGTTACAATACAGTGTCATAAGGATGAGGCGGTTAGTAAATATAGGGAATAACTGTGAAACGCTTTCTTTTATGGAACATCTGTTAGATCATTGCTCGGTCAACCTCGCATGCGTTGTTATCTCAAGCATGTTTGTCAATGTTAATGATCAAAACTATAAGTCTTAATTTCTAGCCTATTAGCTAAGTCTCGGACTAGGATATGAAAAGTGTAGTTGAGCTCAAGAACTACATGGAGATTTAACGACAACGACGAAGATATACACAAGGAACCGTGGAACTTCATCAACAAAAAGGTATGTGGAGACTTGAACTTATCTATCACTCAAAAGTCTATTTATTCTATCTGCTACTTCTTAAGAGACAAAAGTCGTATGCTACATAGACTAGATCATACACACTTGACATTTCGAGCTGAGCATTCATTTCTTATCTTTTATATCGAAATCTTGCTTATTTTTTATCTCGAAATCGTGTGTTGGTAAAGCGTTTCGCTTTGATCAAGTTTATCTTCACCTAGTGACGAAAGTCATGAAATGTTTCAATCACTTTGAGAATTGCTCTGACGTGAATTCGTCTGTGAATAACGGCTACATAGCGTCCTTTGAGAATGTCTCAATGATTGAAATGAGATTTTAGATTACATAACCATGTATTCCTTGAACCGAAGTTTTCGAACTTTGTTGATTAAGAGAAATCGGGAGGATTGTGGAATTGGCTTGCCAAGTCCGCGAACTGACGGAAGTTCTCGACCGAGAATTTCTGCTGGATTTTCCAAAAATCGTTTGTGTGCTAAGTCCGCGAACTCCATCCGCGAACCCAGTCCGCGAACTGGCGGAAGTTCTCTTTCCGAGAATTTCTACTGAGTTTGGAAAACTCAACCGATTAACTTAAGTCCGCGAACTTGTTTGTGAACTTAAGAGGTTATGACCTAAAGATGTGATCTGAACATGAAATATTAAATTACTAAGGAATGTTTTATGCAAACCGTGGCTATAATGTTCATGAGCCGATTCAATCGAATCGAATCATCTTTGTTTCTATTGTGTCATGTGTAGTTACATAAGATCTCATAGCAATTCAACAACTCTCTAACTAGTTCATTTGAGTCAATTGAACTAGTTATGGTGAAGAAGAACAAGGTTAATATGAAATGCTCATATGGTTAACCTTTTGGGTTACTATGTTGAACCAACATGAACATACACGTTTGGGAATGGTTTTCACGAACCTAGTAAACGTTTACCCAAGTGTGTGTGACAAGCTAAGTTTTCGATCTAACGGTGTAGAAATATTAGCTTGAATCTAAATCAGGTTTTCATCTAACGGTGAATATGGATTGCTTTGTAACTAAGGTAAAACCCTGATTTGAAGACTATATAAAGGAGACATTTAGCATTGAGGAAACCTAATCCCCACACGTCTGTGTGCTACTAGTGCGCTCGCTAGAGTCGATCTCCATTAACCTTTGATTTTCTTCTCTAAAATCGGGTTAACGACTTAAAGACTTCATTGGGATTGTGAAGCCAGACCGATACTACTTTATCGTAGTTGTGTGATCTGATCTTGCATTTTCTATCGTACGAGTACAATCGATTGATTGGCTTGAGATCGTGAGAGTTCTACGATAGGCAAGATAAAGAAGTCACAAACATCTTCGTCTCACTGTTTGTGATTCCTCGACAATCCGCTTGTGTAGTCAGGAAGGATTGTAGAGAGGTGATTGATTAATCTATGCTATTCTTCGGGAATATAAGACCGGAGTATCAATTGGTTCCTGTTCACCTTGATTTTATATATTAAGACGGAACAAAACCTAGGGTTTATCTGTGGGAGACAGATTTATCCTTTGATAGACTTTTCTGTGTGAGACAGATCTGTTTATTATCAAGTCTGTGATTTTGGGTTACAACAACTCTTGGTTATGGGTGAGATCAGCTAAGGGAATCAAGTGCGCAATTGATAGGCTATTGGGTGTGACAGAAAAGATGAGAAAGAAAGCCTACATGAAATACTGCAAGTGCACAGTGTCGTGTGTAGTATGTGTGTGCAAGTGCAGGTCGTTCCACAGAGACTTAGTGTGTGTAGTTGAAGTTTAGGTTTTGCTTAGCTGTTTTCTAAGCTGAACAGAGAGAGATGAAGCTGTAAGATGATGAGAGAAAAGTGCACAGCAGTGCAGAACAATGTAACCAGTGACTAAGGCAGTGAGATGTAAACAGTGCAAAGATAAGGCAGTGAGAAACAAGAGGATGAATAAACAGGAAGACAAACAACAAGGTAAACATGAGCTAAGTTTAAGACTAGTAAACAGGAGGATGAGCGAACTAAGGTTATCAAATCCACCATTAACTCATATTATGTATTCAACTGATTATGATACTCTTGTCCTTGTAACAGATAAGGAAGAAGTGTCAAGTCCATCACTTACCTAAGGTGTTTCACCAATGGATAGTTCAATCGCAACTAAAGTATTAACCCGGAGCAGTAATTGTCTAATCAAGAACAACTAGTCAAAGGATTAACAATAATCTATCAAACATGAGTTGCATTTCAATCAACACAATGTTATCCTAAGTACAATGGATGCTTGACATACATTTGAGAGCAGAGTATTGATGCACTGAGATTAAATCTATCTTACAACATTTTAAGCATTCAAGAATAACACAAACAACATAAATAACATAGTACAAAGCTATGGTTTCATCTCAACCTTAGCTTAGTGAACTAAAACATGATCAAATTATACTACTGGATGAAACAGATGAAATAGTAAAATTACAGAACACTAAGAGCTTGGTGCTCCGGCTAGCCCGGGCATACCCCTAGCATTACAAACATCATGTTCTATTTATAGTGCAGAATCCCCAAATTTCTAAACCCTAATTTTTAGAAACCTAAAATTTGATTTGGGGATTTTCAATTTGACGTACCCACTTGCGATTTCACCTCGACTCATACCTTCTTATGTTCTTCCCACTTGTTCTGCTGCTTTTGCTCCTCTTCTTTGTGAACTGTGAACCCTAGCTCGAGTCGTATCATCAACTCCACACCCTAGGTCAGTGGGATGTGAATTTGATGAAACACATAGGCTAGGTAGAGAGATGGTGGAGTTGTCGGGTGGTTGTGGTGGTGGTGTGGTTCGAGGTCTGGTGGTGGCAGTGATGGCAGGAGATGGTGGTGGCGGAAGTTGCAGGTGATAGGGAAGAGAGGAATTTGGGGAGAAGAGGAGAAGAGGTCGATGAAAAATGGGTTAGGGGCTGCTTGGTTTGTGGTGTAGGTGTTTGGCGTTTGGGTGTTGAGCGGGAGTAGAGAACTTTGATGCACAACGAGTAAAGAGCGTTGGATGATCCCATATAGATTGAATCGAACGGCTACGATGGAGAGGTATGTAGCGACCGTTGGATTATGAGATACAACAAAACTGACGGCTTCAGATGGAGTTAGGTACTATGGTGTTTGACAGGAGCTTCGGATTTTGATGCACAATGATGAGGTGGCCGTTGGATGATGAGATGGATCCAATCTGAAGGCTCTCATGGAAATGGGTATGGATAATGGAAATGGATTTGGGTAAGGGTTTTGGGCCTTGGGTATGCAAATCCCATATCTTCTTTAAGGACAATTCTTCCTCTTCAAGCCCACTTCTAGTTGATCCGGCTCTTGCAAACATCATTCTTCGCTGCCTTTCTGCGGGAGTTTTTGCTTTTTCTTTGCTCTTTTCGCTCCGTGAGTTAACCAGGCTTTATTTAGTACCTAAAAATGCAAAATTAATTAAGAAAAGTATTTATTCTTGAAAACAACGAAAACACAGAATATGAGATAAAATGGAGCGTTAGTGCACAAATGATGAGTTAAATGCCAATAAAAAGGTGCAAATATATACAATATTTGGCACTCATCAAATACCCCCAAACCTGAATTTTACTTGTCCTCAAGTAAAACAAAACTAAGGAAATCCAACCTATACCACTATCGCTGGTCTCTCGATTGCATTTAGAGGATGCAATAAGCCTTTTGAACCACTAAGTATCCCTAGTGGACGAGTTGAAGTCTCGTGAGGGTTTGCTTAGAACATACCCACAAAGTTCTCGGCCAAAATATAAGCTCAGATTCCATCAAATGTGACATGTGCAAGACAGTAGAAGCTCACAGCAAAATGGAGATGTCAATCTAGCTATCAAAGGCACAATCCTAGCACTGATAACAAATAAAGGCATGTGATAAGAGTGTAAAGTGTATCTACACATGTGTAAAGAAAGATCGGAAGTTATGACTACTAATCACCAAGAGATAGTTTCTCAGGCTAAGAACCGAGGTCGAAATCTAGCTAGCTGTCCGGACTTTACGAGAATTGTGAATGAGTTGGAGGTATTTCACAATTACTCGCGTTGTACATCAGTGGCATACACCCTTCCTTGCTTATAACACAATAACACAAAAGATAACTCTTTACATGACTCTTATTTACATTGACTACTCTCTTTTATTTTTGGAACAAGAGAGGATGGAATTGATAAATACTTGATTTTTTTTTTGATTTTTTTTTTATATTTTTCTGAATATATACATCGTTTTTTTTTTTTTGA
>NW_020621047.1:785900-814714 GCF_003573695.1 Papaver somniferum | reverse complement strand
AATTTTTTTTTTCTTTTTTTTTTTTTTTAACATGGTAACACTTTTGATACATAAGCAAAAAGAAACAAAAAATTACATGACTCTTAGCAAGAGGTAGCCCTTTTTGATGCACCCAGTTAAATTCGATGGTTGTCTTTCTTAATGTAACCTCCACCTTCTATCCCAACCAACCAAAGAACAAGCTAGTCAAGTCTCGTTCAGTATTCTAAAGTGATTGGAAATCGTGACTTCCGATAGAACATCTCAAGGATGAGGCTATACATGTATTGGTAGATCGTGCGCGTGCAAGTTTCTTATCACTATGTGAATTGTGCTAGAATCAGGGTGCCTAAATATCTAGACTAAGAATCCTTATGTTTACATATATGCACAAGAGTCAACATTTCAAGGTAAATGAGCTCCATTTTTATGTTTTTTTTCAATTTTTCAATTTTTTTTTTTCATTTTTTTCATTTTTTTTTTAAAAAAGAAAGAGTTCTATTTTTCGATTATAACATGTTATCAAAGTATCTACTTTTCACCCCCAAACCTAAACTAAACATTGTCCTCAATGTTTCAAAAGATAAACATGATTATAACACATATCATGAGAACGATGCTAAGTGTAGAAAAAGGAAAGAGATTACCGGATATTGGCGAAAGAAAGTTTTGAACTCCATTATTCATGGTTAGAATCCAACATATTTCAGCCGCGATCACCATGGAGTAGCAAAATATAAAGAAACATAAAACTTCACTAAAAACTACCTACCAGATTATATACAAACAATTCACTATATACATACAGTCTAAAGAGTTGAGGATCAACCCAAAAGACAAAGTGTTGAAACATAGACAGTTTCAAACAACTATAGTTGGACTGAAATGCGAGTGAAAGTGAAAAACCTGATGAATCACCCCCAAACCTGTAATTTTCAGCAGGTTTACTTTTAAGCACAAAATCTTTCCATTTTAGGGGTGCAGGATTCACAAGGTCTAACTCAAAATGGACTTTGTTTGGGATGGTCAGAGAAATTAATTCCAACTGTGGTTCTTTAAAGATGTTATAATTAGCAGAAAAATAGTCCAAGAGGACTTGGGAAGCACACAGTTCCAATCCTAGATTAGGGACTCTCAGATTAGTTGGTTTAAAAATTTTGTGACAAACCAAATCTAGGTTGGGTGGAAAAATCTCAATATGTGATTTAGGCAAGAAAGCAGGCACTTCTAATTTATTTTCATGATCAATAGTACTAGTACATACTTTCCCTAAATCAGAAACAGGTAAATCATGTTCATATTCATCGAACAAAACATCAAGACCTAGCTCGGTATCATGATTGTCCGTAGTATTCAAATCAACATCGGAAGAAACAACATATTGGGACTTAGGCAGGGAATCAGACACATCAAATTCGTTTTCATGTATAATAACATTAATGTCTACAAAAGATTCAACCTTTCCTATGTCATGCTCATCTTCACAGCACAATTATACAAGCCTCATATCAGTGTCCAAATTATCTGAATTGCAATGAATATGAATATTAGGAGAAACATCATTCATGGAAGTTTCTTCACTATGGTCTGGAATTTCGGAGTCACAAGACTCCGAAATTGACTCTTCAAGAAGAACTAGCTCTTCTAACATCATATCATCATCCGAGTAATATGCATACTCATCCCTATTAACAGCTCTGGTGTTCTCGGTCAACTCATTTTTCTCTAGATGAGGCTCATATTCAACATCGTTTGTACGAGTTGGACTGAAAATACCATTTTCAAACTTTGATTCATCATCATCATCATGATAGGGGTTTTTCAATCTAGGATAATTTTCAATCCTAAGGTCGGAGCTATCATAAGAATAAGACTCTAACTCATGGGGGTGACTCATACCATGTGGCGTTGTCCTTGTTTCCCTAACAGATTCCCATTGATGGGTTTTCTCTGCAATCTCAGCTAAAAATTTCCATGCATCATCCACGGATTTATCAAGAAATTTATCATTACACTGTCCCTCATAGAGGATGACGACAAGTCTCCACTTCTCAAATTCATGGTGCGGACATTCGCTCAACAAATCATTAAAACGTTCAAAATAGTGAAAAACAGTTTCCTCATCCAATTGGACAAAACAATTGATACTTTGACGAATAGCGATGGTCCTATGATGTGGAAATTTTTTTCTGAAAAATAGATATGTGAGTTGGTCCCAAGTGTTGATTGATTGTGGTCTCAAACCGTAAAACCATGTTTTGTCCCTTTCCTTTAGAGAAAACGTAAACAAACGAAATTTCAGAGAGTCTTCAGACATATGATCAGGTTGCATAGTCCGACAAATTTGTTCAAACTCTCTTACATGAGTATAGGGGCTCTCAGAATCGAACCCTCGAAATATAGGAAGTATTTGTATCATGCTTGCATTTATTTTGAAAGGGTTATTGGTTTGAGGTAAGACAATACATGATAATGGAATTTTTATTATGGGATACATGTATTCATGGAGAGCACGAGGTTGGACCATATTGAAAAGACACAAAGCCCACTATTTGGTTTTAATGGGTTTTCAAAAATTTGGTTTTTATGGGAAAATTTTGGTTTTGATGGGAATGAAAAACATTTGGTTTTTGATGGGAAACATTTGGTTTTTATGGGTTTTGAAAACTCCTTTTGGTTTTAATGGGATGAGACCCATCTAACCGGTTCAAATTTTCTGTGGGACAAGCCAAGCGAACGGCCTAGAGATTTGAGTACACGACTCAACTAACGAGTTCAGTGAACCAAGCCCAGAAATGCACGAGGCCCAGCTGGGTATTTGATTTTTGGGCTCTCAGTTAGCCAAAATACGAGGCTCACTTGGGCTTAAAAACGTTTTACAAATTCTGAGTTGGGTTCAATCCCGGAGTTCAGAAACAAAGTGCACTTGGGTTCAAGAGTTTCAGAATCAATTTACAAGGCCCAGAATTTTAGTTTTTAAAGCAAGCCCACACAGTTATTGGGTTTAGGCTTACTCTTTTTAGCACATCCCAGCTGCTATGTTGTTCTAGTTGTACATCCCAGTTGGGCTTTGGTTCACAGCAGCAACATCACCAGCATCAGCTCAGCAGCAGCAACACAGCAACAGCAGCAGCACAGCCAAGAGCAGCAGCAAAATTTGCAAGTTCAGTGAAATGCAATGAGATGCACAACAAGAAGGAAGAGATTATGTGAATGCAGGAGGCAGTAAGATTAATTGAAAGATGCAAGTTATGATGCAGAACAGTATGCAAAGACAAATGCAAGAACAATATGCAGTGAAGATGCAAAATGCAAATGCTACTAGAGCAGAGAAGATGCATATGTAGTGATGATGCAAATGAACAGCAAGAGAAAAAGCTAAAAGATAAATGCAAGTACAGCTAAGAAAGTGCAAGAATAGCTAAGATACAAGCCAAGAAACTTCAACACACAACGCCAAGTCCCCGGCAACGGCGCCAAAAACTTGATAGGCTATTGGGTGTGACAGAAAAGATGAGAAAGAAAGCCTACATGAAATACTGCAAGTGCACAGTGTCGTGTGTAGTATGTGTGTGCAAGTGCAGGTCGTTCCACAGAGACTTAATGTGTGTAGTTGAAGTTTAGGTTTTGCTTAGCTGTTTTCTAGGCTGCACAGAGAGAGATGAAGTTGTAAGATGATGAGAGCAAAGTGCACAGCAGTGCAGAACAATGTAACCAGTGACTAAGGCAGTGAGATGTAAACAGTGCAAAGATAAGGCAGTGAGAAACAGGAGGATGAATAAACAGGAAGACAAACAACAAGGTAAACATGAGCTAAGTTTAAGACTAGTAAACAGGAGGATGAGCGAACTAAGGTTATCAAATCCACCATTAACTCATATTATGTATTCAACTGATTATGATACTCTTGTCCTTGTAACAGATAAGGAAGAAGTGTCAAGTCCATCACTTACCTAAGGTGTTTCACCAATGGATAGTTCAACCGCAACTAAAGTATTAACCCGGAGCACTAATTGTCTAATCAAGCACAACTAGTCAAAGGATTAACAATAATCTATCAAACATGAGTTGAAGTTCAATCAACACAATGTTATCCTAAGTACAATGGATGTTTGACATACATTGTGAGAGCAGAGTATTGATGCACTGAGATTCAATCTATCATACAACATTTTAAGCATTCAAGAATAACACAAACAACATAAATAACATAGTACAAAGCTATGGTTTCATCTCAACCTTAGCTTAGTGAATTAAAACATGATCAAATTATACTACTGGATGAAACAGATGAAATAGTAAAATTACAGAACACTAAGAGCTTGGTGCTCCGGCTAGCCCGGGCATACCCCTAACATTACAAACACCATGTTTTATTTATAGTGCAGAATCCCCAAATTTCTAAACCCTAATTTTTGAAAACCTAAAATTTGATCTGGGGATTTTAAATTTGACATACCCACTTGCGATTTCACCTCGACCCATACCTTCTTCTGTTCTTCCCACTTGTTCTGCTGCTTTTGCTGCTCTTCTTTGTGAACTGTGAACCCTAGCTCGAGTCGTCTCATCAACTCCACACCCTAGGTAAGTGGGATGTGAATTTTATGAAACACCTAGGCTAGGTAGAGAGATGGTGGAGTTGTCGGGTATTTGTGGTGGTGGTGTGGTTCGAGGTCTGGTGGTGGCAGTGATGACAGGAGATGGTGGTGGCAGAAGTTGCAGGTGATAGGGAAGAGAGGAATTTGGGGAGAAGAGGTCGATGAAGAATGGGTTAGGGGATCTTTGGTTTTTGGTGTAGGTGTTTGGAATTTGGGTGTTGAGCGCGAGTAGCGAACTTTGATGCACAGCGAGTAAAGAGCGTTGGATGATCCCATATAGATTAAATCGAACGGCTACGGTGGAGAGGTATGTAGCGACCGTTGGATTATGAGATACAACAAAACTGACGGCTTCAGATGGAGTTAGGTACTATGGTGTTTGACAGGATCTTCGGATTTTGATGCACAATGATGAGGTGGTCGTTGGATGATGAGATGGATCCAATCTGACGGCTCTCATGGAAATGGGTATGGATAATGGAAATGGATTTGGGTAAGGGTTTTGGTCCTTGGGTATGCCAAGCCCATATCTTCTTTGAGGACAATTCTTCCTCTTCAAGCCCACTTCTAGTTGATCCGGCTCTTGCAAACATCATTCTTCGCTGCCTTTCTGCGGGAGTTTTTGCCGTTTCTTTTCTCTTTTCGCTCCGTGAGTTAACCAGGCTTTATTTAGTACCTAAAAATGCAAAATTAATTAAGAAAAGTATTTATTCTTGAAAACAACGAAAACACAGACTATGGGATAAAATGGAGCGTTAATGCACAAATGATGAGTTAAATGCCAATAAAAAGGTGCAAATATATACAATATTTGGCACTCATCAGCAGTGTCCTGCTGGGATCAGAGGCGTAGGAGTACAACTGAACCTTGTATTAGTGGGAGATTGATAGGGGTTCAACTATAGTACATTCCGAAGTTAGTTTGCAGTAGGCTAGTGTCTGTAGCGGCTTAATACAATGTGTATTCAATCTGGACTAGGTTCCGGGGTTTTTCTGCATTTGTGGTTTCCTCGTTAACAAAATTTCTGGTGTCTGTGTTATTTCTTTTTCTTTTCCGCACTATATTTTATATAATTGAAATAATAAAGGTTGTGCGTTCGTGATCATCAATTGGAAATCCATCCTTTGGTTGTTAATTGATATTGATTGATCCTTGGACATTGGTCTTTGGTACCGTCCAAGTTATTCCTTGTGTTAGATTAAAAAAAACTCGCTATTGTTTTAGCTTTTGTAAATCAAAACAAGTGAAGAGATACTAACTACTTGAGATACTTTTTATCTAGATTGAGTCTGACTGTCTAGTTGATTCTCTAGCAAAGTATTTCGAAGTTAGTCCATACAGATTGCTAAGAAAAATATTGGGTGGTGTTGTTAGACCCCTGCTTTTTCAACATCAATTCCAGGCGCTACTGGTTACTACCTCTTCCAATTTACTCATCCGTTTTCCATTTATTTCGAGACCAGAGTCTGTTTCACTTCGACTTGTATAAATAAGTCTTACCTATTCCCACCGAACAACAAGTTCAGGTTAGGAGCATACAACACTCAGAAATCACTCGTTAGCTTTCCATCTGTTGGCTTTCATTTTCTAATACAAGTCAAACAACTACTCTTCCATAAGAAATTATTCTGGTCTCAACACTCTCTTCGCTCAACTCCCTAAAACCAACCCTTTTCCTTCACTTTGTGACCGAAGCAATTCTGGAACGACCATTTCTTGTTTTATGCCGAATTTGTACAGATTGATCTCTCGAATCTAAAGTACTCCATTGCAGTACATTGTTTAGAGTTTAGACTCATTTCTCACCCACAATACGCGAAATTATCGAAACCAGCAGAAATTGTTTTCACCCTCAAACAGTTACATAAAATGTCCAATTAATTTTTGGCTCTAATACAGTGTTCCCGAGTGAGGTTTCCTATGAGAAAATTTGACCAAGGGAAGATACAGATTTTTATACGATGACATTTTTATTAGGTCTTAATGTAAATAAAAGATTTGAAAACCTTACATATTAAACCATAGCCAAATTCTAAAATCTACACATATCATCATGGATTTTAGTTGAACTTTCAGAACATTAATTAGGGAAAATTTACTCCTCATATACAAGATTCTAAAAAACCAATTCATCTAGCATTAAATAGAAGAAAAACACAATTTCTAGAGTTAACAAATTAAAAGAAATGGAAACAGATATTCCTTTCAATACAACACAAATCGGGTGAAACTCCACAAACCCATACTGTTGATTCACAAGAACTGAAGTTAAAAGAACAAATTATAAAAAATTCTCAAATCGAATTAACTCTTGTATGTATGTGAAAATTTTAAGGAAGGGGAAGAAAATTAAAGAAACAATATACCTCTCATTGAACGAAATAGCACGGTTAATTTCTCGTTTTTTTTATCGCTTGGTTATGTTTGAGAATGGAAGAACACAGGTAAGAGGAGTGCTTCTGATTAAGCGTTAGAAACAAGTAGAAAAGAAGAGACGACTTGAGAAAAAGAATAAGGTTTAACGCCCTAACACGTGTGATGTACGTGTGTGAGTTTGGGTTAGTATATTATGTTCGCCAGATTTCAGGCCTATGTATAACTTCCGCCCCACCAGGCGTTAACTATATATACGTCTGATATTGGGGTGTGAGTTATATGTTCGCCCCGTAACAGGTGTTCGTTTAATCCACGCCCCACGACGGGCATTGATTATATGTACGCCTGTTTCAGACCAGCATTATATCTCCTCTTCACTAGCAAGCGAACGCGATATCCACGCTCGACCAAATATATTCTGCTACTATAGCGTAGGATCACGGACTAAACTCAAATTTGGTCTTTTTTTTTAATCTTTGATCTTTGGGTTTGATCGCACCATTGCAGATGCTCTAAGCCACATTTTATTCGGATTTGATCTCCTATCCTCCATGGAATAAGAAAGCACCAAGTCTTCTAGTTTTCCTTTTCGCCTATGTTTAGTCCCACATCGTAAACTTTGCAAATTTTCCTTAGGTACTTAAAACTCAAGCATTATAGACCAAGTCCCGAGCAACATGTAATGAGATGTTGTGTTACATCTTGCCGCTTTGGTTGCGGTTGTGGTGTACTGCTTAATCAGGTCACGGGTACTACGTGTGACCTTTTAAAAATAACGGTAACGGTAAACAGGAATAGGGAACGTTTTTCATTTTCTTTTGCTTTATTTAATTTGTTTGATTTTTTATTTACTTGTTTTTGGGTTTTTTACATACAAATTTATGGATATCTTGTAAAATGCACACCATGAGTCTATAACTTATAACAATTATTAGAGCATAGCTCGGTCAACCTCGCTTGCATTGCTGTATCAAGCATGTTTGTCAATGTTAGTGATCAAAACTATAAAGTCTTGATTTCTAGCCTATTAGCTAAGTCTCGGACTAGGATAGGAAAAGTGTAGTTGAGCTCAAGGACTTCATGGTGATTCAACGACAACGACGAAGATCTACACCAAGGAACCGTGGAACTTCATCAATAAAAAGGTATGTGAAGACTTGAACTTATCTATCACTCGAAAGTCTATCTATTCTTCTCCTACTTCTTACGAGACAAAAGTCGTATGTTATATAGACTAGATCATATACACTTGATATTTCGATGTGACTATTCATTGCTTATCTTTTACTCGAAATCATGTGTTGGTAAAAAGTTTTTCTTTGATCAGGTTTATCTTCACCTAGTGACGAAAGTCATGAAAGTTTCAATCACTTTGTAAATTGCTCTGACGAGAAAGGTCTGTTGTTCTTCACGACTGAATATCGTTCTCTGAGAATGTTTCTATGATTGAAATGAGAGTTTAGATTATATAACCATGTATCCCTTGAACCGAAGTTTTCGAACTTTGTTGATCAAGAGAAATCGGTAGGATTGTGGAATTGGCTTGCCAAGTCCGCGAACTGACGGAAGTTCTCGACCGAGAATTTTTGCTGGGATTTCCAAAACTCGTTTTTGTGCTAAGTCCGCGAACTGGCGGAAGTTCTCGACCCGAGAATTTTTGCTGAGTTTGGAAAACTCAACCGATTAACTTAAGTCCGCGAACTTGTTTGTGAACTTAAGAGGTTATGATCTAAAGATATCCTCTGAACATGAAACATTAATTATTAAGGAATTCTTTATGCAAACCGTGGCTATAATTTTCATGAGCCGATTCTAATCGAATCGAATCATCTTTGTTTCAATTGTGTCTTGTGTAGGTACATAAGATCTCATAGAAATTGAACAACTCTTAACTAGTTCATTTGAGTCAATTGAACTAGTTATGGTGAAGAAGAACATGATTAATATGAGATGCTCATATGGTTGACCTTTTGGGTTATCATGTTGAACCAACATACGTGTACTTGTTTGGGCATGGTTTTCTCAAACCCAGTAAACGTGTACCCAAGTGTGTGTGACAAGCTATATCTTTCGATATAACGGTTGAGAGATATTGGCTTGAATCTAAATCAGGTTTTCATCTAACAATGGATAGAGTTTGCGTTGTACCTAAGGAAAAACCCTGATTTGAAAGGCTATATATAGGAGACATCTAGTAAGAGCAATACTTAATCCCCACACGTCTGTGTGCTACTAGTGCTCTCGCTAGAGTCGATCTCCATTAACTCTTGAGTTTCTTCTCTTAACTCGAGTTAACGACTTAAAGACTTCATTGGGATTGTGAAGCCAGACCAATACTAATTTTATCGTAGTTGTGTGATCTGATCTTACATCTTCTATCGTACGAGTACAATCGATTGATTGGCTTGATATCGTGAGAGTTCTCTGATAGGCAAGATAAATAAGTCACAAACATCTTCGTCTCACTGTTTGTGATTCCTCGACAATCCTCTTGTGTAGTCAGGAAGGATTGTAGAGAGGTGATTGATTAATCGAGGTTGTTCTTCGGGAATATAAGACCGGATTATCAATTGGTTCATGTTACCTTGATTTTATATCTAAAGACGAAACAAAACCTAGAGTTTATCTGTGGGAGACAGTCCTTTCGATAGATTTTTCTGTGTGAGACAGATTCGTTTATTATCAAGTCTGTGATTTCGGGTTGCATCAACTCTTAGTTGCCGGTGCGATCAGCTAAGGGAATCAAGTACGAAGTGTTCTGCTGGGATCAGAGGCGTAGGAGTACAACTGTACCTTGTATCATTGGAGGATTGGTAGGCGTTCAACTATAGATCAGTCCGAAGTTAGTTTGCAGTAGGCTAGTGTCTGGAACGGCTTAATACAGTGTGTATCCAATCTGGACTAGGTCCCGGGGTTTTTCTGCATTTGCGGTTTCCTCGTTAACAAAACTTCTGGTGTCTGTGTTATTTCTTTTCCGCATTATATGTTATATAATAGAAATAATACAGGTTGTGTGTTAAGATCATGAACTTCTCTAATCCAACTTTTGGTTGTTGATTGTAGTTGATTGACCCTTGGACATTGGTCTTTGGTACTGTCCAAGTTATCTCTCTTTGATAAAGACTCGCAGATTTCTATTTGCTTGAGTAAAGATCAAATCGAGAGATTGAGATAATAACTCCTTGAGATACTTTTTATCTAGATTGAGTCTGACTGTCTAGTTGATTCTCTAGCAAAGTATTTCGGAGTTAGTCCATACAGATTGCTAATCGAAACATTGGGTGGTGTTGTTAGACCCCCACTTTTTCAGCAATGCATTGTAGTTATTGTCTACCGACAATATTTATACATGCATATTATCAGTGGAGGAGCCAAGAAATATTGATTGGGGGGACAAATGTAAAACAACAACGACCAAAGAACAGCCGGCTTGGTCGAAGAATAAAACATTTCCGACCAAACTACAGTCGGCAGGTCGACGTATTCAAAACAATGCAGGCTTAAGCATGTTTCAAATCACGACTCCTGTGTTGCAAAAAAATAATAGTCGGCAGGGTTCAAATTTTCGACCCTGCCGTCTTGAATACTGCTCATGAAAATTCGGGGGATTCGTCAAGAGAAACAATGTCGGTTATTGTAGTCGGTGATAGACGCATTTATGTGTCTAATATAGCTCATTTGTATATATTGTTAGTACTCGATATTGTACTTATTTGGTTATTTTATGTATTTGTAGGTGTTTTTGGAAAATAATCTCTTGCGGCGAATTTGGCTAAAAATGTGGCATTTGGACCTCCGTTGATAACGTACCGGAAGCGCCTCAGAAGTGTACCGGAAGTATCCCAGAAATACTCCGGAGGAACCCCGAAAAAAATGCGGAAAATGCCCCAGAGGACACTTGCTATACGGACCCTTGATTTTGGATAAGGGGTAACCTAATTACTAAGGGGTGACCCATTTCCAGGCATCTGCTAAAGGGAGACCAGCCACAGATAAGGGGAGGTCAACTTCTAAATTCAAAAGAAAATTTTGGCGGGAAAAAAGGCAGCAGCGTCAACAGTTTTGGATCAAGGATTTGAGCGACCTAGCAGGCGATTCAATGGGCAAATTTGGTACCCAAGGACTCTGCAAGACATAAGGGACCTGTTAGAAGCGATTAGACCCATCTAATTGGGCTGGATAAGTCAGAAAATCCACACAAAGTCAAGACAGTGCACACGGTTTCTGTTTAGGGTTTGAGATTAGTTTGAGAGATTTATGGGATATCTTTCGTGGGATATACATCAAAACAGTTGGGTAAAAGTCCTAGAAGATATTTGAGACGAGAGAATAGCTAGAAACAGCCTGTAACGCAACAAGAAGAAGATTATTCTTCAAACAACCCGTAAAGAATAATGGAGATTTCCAAGGGGTTTGATCGAGTTTCAAGGGGATTTAAAGCCTATAAATAGTTGGTTTTATGTCAGAGAAGGGGGATGAAGAGTTTGGGGTCGAGCCAGAGCCAGGAGGAGCGAAGAAGAAGGAAAAACAGCAATGTTCACCTGCTGCTGCTGCTGCCATTAAAAAGCTTCAAGAACACGAAGAACAGACTCTCCAGGGCAGACTTATTTTCAGCAGCGTCAACAGCATCAGAGAAGTGTCGCAGTTAGCTGCAGTTATATTCTATCGTTTCTGTTGGACGCGTTTTGTGAGTCTCAGAACCACTATTTTATAACTTTTGACTCTTTTAATCACACTTTGAACTTTGAATTAATATTTTGAGTGTGTGATTGATATGAATAGCTAAACCCCAATACTGGGATGATGGAGGAAGCCATATTTTACACATATAAAAATTATATTTAATTCTTTTATGACTTCTTGCATTTTTATTAAATGTTTTATGATTTTTTCTTAATTGATTGTCATTTCTTTTGTTGGTTTATGCTTGGTCTTAGTACTTTTGATATGCCATGCTTTCGATTTACAGTTAATCTTCTAAAAATCTACCTTGGCAAGAATTAGAGTCCCTATTTTTATGTGAGCTATAATTGTTTTGGAAATAAATATATTAATTATATGAATGATTATGGTGGAATCCTGAGTCCTAGTGTCTCTTGATCCTGTGACAATTTTGTATATATTTTTGCTTTAAAAATCTTTTCAAGTCCGAGCATCGAATCCTTATTTACCGCAATCGAATTACTACAACAAAATGGCGCCGCCGACGCGGACTTGTATATAGATTTGTTTTTAGGTTTATTATTTTATTTTATTTTTTTTTACTATTATTTGTTCCTTTTTACGTTTCTTTTTGTGTCTTTGATTTACAGGTTCGAAGTGGAATACTAAGGACTTGGGAACAAAAAGCTTAAAGCTAAAAGTTAAAAGCTAAAAGAGAAGAAGAAAAAGACATAATTTTTTTTTTTAGGATTTAATTTTTATTATTATTATTTTTTTTGTATATAGCTTTTATTTATTTATTTTTAGAATTTGTAAATAGGCTTTATTTTTCATAATTTTTGTAATTTTGGACTTTTTATTTGGATTTTATTCTGGACTTTGGACATTATTTTTAAAACCCTACGGAAGGGTTATAAATTAAAAAAAAAAAATTAAATACAAACTGTTTGCAGGGAAGGACGACGATTACTATATCGTCTCGGCCCCTCGGGTTCGCACACGGCATAGGAGTCGTGGCCCGAGTCGACGACAACGGTTCATCGCCCGTCTGGTACGGGAGGTAAGTCCAATCGAAACACCCGCGAATCTCCTGCAAGCGGGTTACTGTCTTCCTTAAGGTGATAATTGTTTGAGGACGAACCGGACTGTTTTTATTTTCCTAGTAAAGGGCAAGGCCTGGCCTAAACAAGATAAGGGTTCGGATTTCATCACCGTTCTCTTCTTGCCCGCCTTAGGAAAACGAAACCGAACGCGAACCTAAGATTTAAAATTTGGAATAGAACGAGACCGATAGGGTAACGAGCTTAATAGGAAACTCGTTCGAAAAATATTGGTTGCTCTTTAAGCACACTCCAAAGTTCATGATGGTTTCTGTGAGTTGAATGCGTGACTGCGCCGCCTTGCGATAGCGGTGAGGCCTTGGGTATCAAAGCTCCACTGAGCTTCCCTCGCCTCAATTCAACTTACTTTGACTCGGATTGATTCCAGAGGGGTTTGCTCAAATTGCAACGAATTCCCTTTCGAAAGATAGAAGCTGGTCTAGAAACAATCTAAGTGGAGCCATCATGCTTTTTGTTTGCTAGAAATCTTTAGGTTTGTTTTGGTGGAGTCGAGTCGGCCTTGTTTGTGATTGTGTAGAATTCCCTTGCAATTAAGAATGTCGAACTGGTATGATAGAAGCCAATACAATGAGTATCGACCTGAATTTGAATATGGACATCATCAGTTTTATGACCATGGTGGGAATAGTAGTTGGGAACGCCAACCTTTTCAGGGTTATGGTTCATACCATATTGAGCCCAATTACTATCCACACACGAATTGGTCTTACGAGCAAGAAAATCAGGAATATTATAGTACTAGTCATGCGTTTTTGGAAAATTACTTAAAAACTAGTCCTGATTATGACATTTCTAAACCTGTTCAATCTCTAGAAGAAACCTACCAACAAATTCGAAAGGAGTATGAACGTGCAGTTAGTTCAAGAGAAGAGAGTACACAACGGTCTAAGATATTCAATGAGACTTGTGAAAGTATAAGTGTTACGCTCAGTGAAATTCAAGCACGTTTAGAGGAAGAAAATGATCAGTTAGCTAATGTTGCTCGAAATAATCTAATTTTCCAAAATAGTATTTCCAATTCTACCCTTGATATCAATAGTGAATATTTGCCCAATCTAAAGGATGAGGTTAGAATAAAAGACACTACTTATTTAGATAAGGTTCAATCATCTTTGTACTATTATGATGATGAGGATAGTAGTAATGAAGAATCTGAAATATGTAGGCATAGTGATCAGGAATCTATTAAACCAATTGAGCTTTATAATGATTATATTATTTCTAGTTCAAATCCAAATAATTTTTATGATTATTCACCTATTCAAAAGGACGAGGATTTGATTAGGGATACCACCGTTTTAGACGATGTAGTTTTTCCTTTTGATTACGAAGCCGATAGTGGTTTAGAGGAACGGGTTCATTTCGAAAATACTGTTTTAGAGTCTAGCGACTTAGAAACAATAGTCTTGGAAGAAGAAGATAGACCCGTAGAGATGAGTAAAGATGCACTACCTGATAATAAATTAGAAGAATCAATTGACCAATTTCAAGAATCTAATGATCCAGAAATTAGGAGATTGTAACTAGTCTATCTAGAGACACTAAAAACTATAAGTTTTGGGGTGATTATCACCTTCATAGTGCCTTACCTTTAACTCTCAGAAAGTTCCTTCACTTAGGACTTGATATCTCCGCCTCGACAATTTTACAAGATTACCTTCATACTCGTTTTCCCGAACCTAATGATGTCCATGAAGGAGTTCAGTTATTAGAAACCCATCCTCTGGTTGATGTGGTTTGCCCAGGCTATGATACCCAGATTGACTTTGTTTTCCCACCAAATAGTTTTCTTCCAACTGTGGGAACGTTTCAAATGAGTCGAATATTAAGTTCTGAGACTAAGCCTAAGTACTTTAGGTTAATAGAATCGACACATTTTCCTAAGAATGACCACTACTCTCACTGTGGTCAACTATGTAAGTCATATCTGATTGACTTAGAGGATCCGCAATTATTTAGGTTATTACTTCGTGATTCTAAGTTCGTATTTGAGTTTTTACAGACTCTAAGACCTAATAATTTGGATCCAACCTATGAAGAAACGCAGCCAATGAAAATATTCTATTTAGACCCTTTCATAGAACCTGAACTTGAACCACAATTAGCGATAGTTATCAGGAAACTAGGTAAGGGCATGCTAGTGTTGTTCATTTCGTTGGTTCACTGTAGTTTCCTTTTGTCAGCTCTTTTTGGTTTTAAAGACCCACAGTTATTCCGGCTACTGTTATACGGTTCGAGTTGACTAAACCTTTCCTACGTCTGGCTGAAGACTTTAAACTTAGCACTTCTTGGGAGGTAACCCAATATTCTTGCGACACGGTAATATCCTTCCTTATCTCTTTTTGCTTCAAATGGTAACAGTTTCTCCTTGCTCATGCTTTTAGTTTCATCTTTAGAACATTGAGGACAATGTTAGATTTAAGTTTGGGGGTATGGGAGAAACTTTTTAGTTGCATAATAAATAAACTCCAGAGCCTAGAAATTTACGCCTATTAAGGATAGCACTAACCAATCTAAGTGGATGGAAACATTTTTGTTTTAGGAGTTGAGGAACCAATCTGACTAGATGGAAACATCTATAGAGTCTATTCATAAAATCACAGAGCTCAGGTGTTAGAAATAACATGATAGTTTCGCCATATCTTGTCGAGTCCTTTTCACTTTCTATTTTTAGTTTTCTTTTGTTTCAAGTGATTTGGTGGGGCACACGATTCAAGTTGTTACCTTTGCTAGGGTGAAATAGAGTGACTGAGTTACCTTTTCCAAAAAAAAAAAAGAAAAAAGACCGGACCAGTTAGACCAATCGGAATAAGTATTAACACTTGGATAGCAATATGCGTGTGTTCTCCCTGTTTCCGTCGCCTAAGCAAGCGTGGAATGCAGGACCCGTGGGAACTATCGTGTAATCTGCTGACAAGAAGCATGCGCTTGGATCAAAAAGATCTATTCATGCCGTTAAGTAAAAAAAAAAAAAATGGTTATTGTTATGTGTAGTCAACTGCTGGTTCCCTTGTATTTGCCAGTTTGTTGATCTAGATTTAAGTTATTGACCACTGGTTCCCTTGTATATGCCAGTGTGTTAATATTAGTCAGACCGGTATCTCAGTCATTTAGGTTAGGTTCATCTTGGCAGAGGCCTTCAGACAGATATGGGAAACACCGTTCGCTTTTCAACCATCTACATTTTTCTTTTTCCATCTTCTTGATCTTTTCATGTGATTAGTTTGACTCCGAGTATGATGTCCATTGTGAAACTATCTTAGTAGAGCTCTGTCACTTTATATGAATTTTAGTATGCTTGAGTGCAAACTCGTGTACAACAATTGGAATTTCGCATCAGGGTACTTCCTCCTGTAGTCAATAAGTATGCCAACCAAGGAGATTCTTTAGTGCCTTCCAAGGTTCTGCGTAGATAGCTAAGGTCTGGAGTAAAGGTTTTGTGGGTATATCTCTTGTAAGCCCTCCCGAGACTATAACTCGGCCACTAGGGCCACCTAGGGGTTTAAAGGCTTATTGCATACGCTAAATGCAATCGACGATGCCTGCGACAGTGAGTTAGGATTTTATTTTGTAGTTTTGATTTGCTCGGGACTAGCAAATAATAAGTTTGGGGGCATTTGATAGACGCATTTATGTGTCTATTATAGCTCATTTGTATATATTGTTAGTACTCGATATTGTACTTATTTGGTTATTTTATGTATTTGTAGGTGTTTTTGGAAAATAATCTCTTGCGGCGAATTTGGCTAAAAATGTGGCATTTGGACCTCCGTTGATAACGTACCGGAAGCGCCTCAGAAGTGTACCGGAAGTATCCCAGAAATACTCCGGAGGAACCCCGAAAAAAATGCGGAAAATGCCCCAGAGGACACTTGCTATACGGACCCTTGATTTTGGATAAGGGGTAACCTAATTACTAAGGGGTGACCCATTTCCAGGCATCTGCTAAAGGGAGACCAGCCACAGATAAGGGGAGGTCAACTTCTCAAATTCAAAAGAAAATTTTGGCGGGAAAAAAGGCAGCAGCGTCAACAGTTTTGGATCAAGGATTTGAGCGACCTAGCAGGCGATTCAATGGGCAAATTTGGTACCCAAGGACTCTGCAAGACATAAGGGACCTGTTAAAAGCGATTAGACCCATCTAATTGGGCTGGATAAGTCAGAAAATCCACACAAAGTCAAGACAGTGCACACGGTTTCTGTTTAGGGTTTGAGATTAGTTTGAGAGATTTATGGGATATCTTGCGTGGGATATACATCAAAACAGTTGGGTAAAAGTCCTAGAAGATATTTGAGACGAGAGAATAGCTAGAAAAAGCCTGTAACGCAACAAGAAGAAGATTATTCTTCAAACAACCCGTAAAGAATAATGGAGATTTCCAAGGGGTTTGATCGAGTTTCAAGGGGATTTAAAGCCTATAAATAGTTGGTTTTATGTCAGAGAAGGGGGATGAAGAGTTTGGGGTCGAGCCAGAGCCAGGAGGAGCGAAGAAGAAGGAAAAACAGCAATGTTCACCTGCTGCTGCTGCTGCCATTAAAAAGCTTCAAGAACACGAATAACAGACTCTCCAGGGCATACTTATTTTCAGCAGCGTCAACAGCATCACAGAAGTGTCGCAGTTAGCTGCAGTTATATTCAATCATCTCTGTTGGACGCGTTTTGTGAGTCTCAGAACCACTATTTTATAACTTTTGACTCTTTTAATCACACTTTGAACTTTGAATTAATATTTTGAGTGTGTGATTGATATGAATAGCTAAACCCCAATACTGGGATGATGGAGGAAGCCATATTTTACACATATAAAAATTATATTTAATTCTTTTATGACTTCTTGCATTTTTATTAAATGTTTTATGATTTTTTCTTAATTGATTGTCATTTCTTTTGATGGTTTATGCTTGGTCTTAGTACTTTTGATATGCCATGCTTTCGATTTACAGTTAATCTTCTAAAAATCTACCTTGGCAAGAATTAGAGTCCCTATTTTTATGTGAGCTATAATTGTTTTGGAAATAAATATATTACTTATATGAATGATTATGGTGGAATCCTGAGTCCTAGTGTCTCTTGATCCTGTGACAATTTTGTATATATTTTTGTTTTTAAATCTATTCAAGTCCGAGCATCGAATCCGTATTTATCGCAATCGAAGTACTACAACAGTCGGCACGGTCGACAACCGTCGACCTTGCCGATACTGGGCAGCAAAAGTGAAAAAAATAAAAATCGATCATTTGCATGGAAAAATAACAATCTTCACCACGTAAGTTGTCTACCTGATTATTTTCAACTCCCTTTTCTTGTAATGGATCGTTAGATTCTAAGTTTGGCTCAAGACATTCATCACTTCCATATCCATCTTGTGTTTGAGGAAAATAAAAGTGAGGATCATGCATATAATCCATTTGATCATGATCGTGTAAATCATCATACAAGTACTCATATGTAGGAGGGAAATTAGAACACTCCCCCACTTAAAAATCAGGATTAGAATCACTCATCTCACTCATATTACAACCCCCCACCCCCATATAAGTCAACTAACTAATCCAACTAATTTAATGAATCTAATCATTTCAATTAAATTAGTGTTAATATTGTAGTGGAAATTTAACCATTTAGAAAATATATGGTTAAGGGGTATCTTGGTTTACTTCAAAGTGACCCAGGTTTTATCTCATTAGGTATATCCCGATTAATCTGGATATATCCCAATCTCACCGGGTTAATTATCTATCTGATTTTCGGAAAAATATATAATAAAAGCAGGCACATTTTCAGATGACAATTCCCTATATAATTATTATATCATTTTCTATCTATGTAGTTTTATATAGCACAAACTGGTATTTCTAGCATCGATGTATTCAACATCGTGGTTCTTACAATTTTTGGGGACTTACTTTGTTTCTCGACATACTGATGTTTTATGTGTCATATATGATTCCTATTAATGAAATTATAATTAATTTTTTTATATAAAAAGAAAATATGTTTTCAGCGAAATTGGTCCTCATATCCAAGTTAAATCGATCTTTTCTCATCTCGATTTCTAGAAGTTAGTTTAGAGATAAAATTTGGAAACAGTTTCTAATAATAGAAAAGTCAACCATTTGTGAAGCAAGACGTTTTTGTTTGTATTTCTATTTCCAACTTGTGAAGTAGCACTTCTAGCTTCTAGTATCGAAACGCGTGATATAGGTGAGCCACGTGGGACTAAAACTCTTTAATTCTCAAACAGTCTCTCCTCCTTAGAGTCACTGGATCGAATCCCGAGCTGAGCATTTAGATTCAAAATTAGGAAAGTTAAGAAACTTAAACCCAACTTTATTATTTAGAAGGAGAAGCAGCAAAATCAGAGTATGTTTGGTATGCCCTTAATTTCTAGCTGAAATTTTGTTCAATCCCCATTCAAATCCCCTTGCCATTTTCAATTGGTTCAGAGTAATATTAGTTGAACCTCCAGAAACTTCAAAATCAGTTGAATTGATTTGCTATTTGTTATCTTTGTAGATGATGTCTATGATTGATGGCGTCTGTGGATCTTATGTCATGTGATGTTCCTCTATCTGAGGTTGTTGGAATTGGAGAAAGCTTGTAATCAATCCTGTAATGAATGAGGTATCAGCAATTGATCAATTATTTTTAGCTTTGGGCATTTAAGCTGCTTGTTTATATGTCAATGATGCTTGTTGCCTTACAGATAATTGCAACATTTTTTAAATGCCTTTTGAGTTGCTTGTTTCATGTTTGTGTGTTTGCTTTCTGTTGTATTCAGTAAGCTTCTTTTTTTAATCGACCGTCTGCATCCTGTAGCTAAGATAGCACTTTCATGAGCCCGAAAAATTTCAGTGAAAGATCCAGTAGTGGCTAGCACATCATGAGTGGTGGGTTAGGAGTAAGATGTTGAAATTGAAATTTTAGGCTGTAAAATATCAAACAATTGGCAAACCACACAATACACAGAATAGTCAATGGTTGAATTAACAATTCTATTGTTTAATATACAAGCAGTTCTAGGAAGTTTACGAATACTTGTGAGTTGAACAATTCAAATATAATGTTAGTGTAAGACTCCAGGCTGTGAATTGGGTTGACTTCAAAAATCAAGAATCTTATCAAAGATCATGTTGGCCACAAAATTGGTAGATGTCAGCCAGTCTTAATCATCCGACCCAGCTTAGTGTCAGAGCTTATCCCTACAATTTCCTATTGCAACTTGAGTTCCCTTCTTGTTCAATCAATTACTCATTCCTTGGTTAGCAATTGAGTTTACTTTCTTCACATCTTTTTCGAACTCTAAAGACATTTCTTTGTTACTCATATACAGTTGTAATTGCTTTGGTTTTCTCTGCTTTGGATTTATATTCATCTTCGATTGTTTTGTATTAAATTGATCTTTTGTGCTACTTTGATTCTTATGGCGCCTGAATTTGGTGCAAGTGTGATATTGAAGAAGCTGAGTTCTGTTGTTGCTCAAGAAATTAGTTCAGCTTGGGGTGTTAAGGATGACTTGAAAAAACTTAAGGAAACCTTGGACATGATTGTGGCTGTGACATCTGATGCTGAGAATAAGCAGATTAATGACGCTGCTGTGCGACTTTGGCTCAGGAAACTGAAAGAGGTTGCTTATGACGCGGATGACGTGCTGGATGAGTTCTTGTACGAAACCATGCGTCGAAGGGAAATGAATATCCACAAGAGAGGCAAGGTACGAGATCTCATTTCATCCGCAAACCCACTCTCATTTCAATTTAAGATGGCTCACAAAATTAGAGATGTCAACAAAACCTTAGATAAAATTGCTCGTGATAAGGTTAGGTTTCAATTGGAACCTACTAGCAGCATTGATTTTGCTCATGATCAAAGTAGTGAGCAGCGGAACCGGCTAACTTCATCTTTTGTAGATGACTCAAAAATTATAGGAAGAGAAGATGATAAATCAAAGATTACAAAGATGTTAATGATGACTGATGCGTCTTCATCAGTATCATCTGGAAGTTATAGTCAACAAGAAAAAGTCTCCGTCATATCCTTACTGGGTATGGGGGGACTTGGGAAAACTGCACTAGCACAATTGGTCTTCAAAGATGACTCAATTGAGAAACACTTTGAACCAAGAATGTGGGTCTGTGTGTCTCGTGATTTTGATGTCTATAAAATCTTAACAAATATAATCGAGTCAATTACTAAAAGAAAATGTGATGATGCATCAAATGTTGAGGTCTTAGTTAGTCAAGTTCATGAAAATCTGAGTGGGAAAAAGTATTTGTTAGTGTTAGACGACCTGTGGAATGAGAATGCTGAGGACTGGGAGAAACTTAAAGATTTACTCGTCGTGGGTGCTCAAGGGAGCAAAATTTTAGTCACTACACGTAGCCACAAAGTTGCATCTGTTGTTATGGGTATAATTCCACCTTATGAATTAAGTTTCTTAAACCCTGGTGAATGTTGGTCCATTATCAAGAGCAGAGCATTTTCTCCTGGTGGAGCATCTGAAACCCAAAACATGAGCGATATAGGAAAGCAGATAGCGAAAAAATCTGCTGGTTTGCCCCTTGTGGCCAAATTTCTAGGAAGTCTTATGCATTCAAAGAAGTCTGAGGATGATTGGTCGTCTATAAGAGACAACGACAGTCTCAATGATATTCTGAATGCAAATAAAAACCACAGCAACGTCATTCAAGTTTTGAAGTTAAGTTACGATAATCTGCCATCTCATCTAAAACAATGTTTCACTTACTGTTCAATGTTTCCCAAAGATTGGGAGATTAATAGAGAAACTTTGATTAGATTATGGATGGCTGAAGGGTTTCTTCAATCATCTGTAAATTCTAGAGGGGGGAAAAAATCAGCTGAAGATATTGGAAACGATTATTTTGAGAGTTTGTTATGGAACTCATTCTTTCAAGATGTAAAAGGTAATGAGTTAGGTGACATTAAGACATGCAAGATGCACGATCTAGTACATGATTTAGCACTGTCTGTCGTTGACAGTCGTGAAATCATAACTGTGAATGCAACTGAAGCAGATGTTTCTGAAGTTCGTCGTTTGCAGCTAGTTTCCAATGAAGCAACATCAGAAATGCTTGCAAAAGCATTGAGCAGCTCAAACAAATTGCGAACAATTTTTGCACTTAACTCAAAAGGTGATTTTAAGATTAAGGATTTCGTTACCAGTAAGTGTCTGCGAGTACTATGTTTGATAGGTTTGTACACTCTAGAAATTCCATCTTCAGTTGCGGCGTTTAAACATTTGAGGTACCTCGACCTCTCAGGATCTACTATTGGCGAAGGATATGATGGTTACGTCAATTGTCTTTACAATCTAGAGACATTAGTACTGCGTAAATGCATTAGCGTTTGGAAGGTTCTCAAAGATATTGGCTCTTTGAAAAATTTAAGGCACATCTATCTTTCTCATTCTGATATTAAAGTGCTACCTGATTCCGTGGTTAGCTTAAGTAATTTACAGACACTGGATCTCAGTGAATGCCTTAGTTTTGAATCGTTGCCCATAAATATAGGGTCGCTACAAAATCTAAGGTACCTTAATATTAGAGATTCGTTGATCACAAAACTACCAGAGTCAATCACTAGTATCAGCAGTTTATCTGAAGTGTATTTCACTTATTGTAAACTCTTAGAAGCTTTACCTAGTGACTTTGGAGCATTGACACGATTGAGGGCGCTTTACCTTGTGGGGACTGGTGTGAAATTATTGCCCGAATCTTGCGTTACGAAACTCTGCCATTTAGAGGCAGTGGATCTAGGATGGAACTGTGAGCTTCCAAAAGAAGTTAAGAACTGGCCGAAGTTAAGAAGTCTTGAGTACAATAGAAACAAGGATGAAACGCCTAGGGGTATAGATAGGCTGACTTGCCTTGAATCCTTAAGGTATATGGTGCGGAAAGAAGATGTTCTCAAACCTGATGATAGTGGTATTGAAGAGCTAGGAGACCTAAGTGCACTTCAGGAGTTACATATCCGGAATCTCGAGAATGTGAAAGGTCGGGTAGACGCGGAAAGAGCAAACTTAAAGAAGAAAAAAAATGTTCACCATTTGAAGCTATTTTGGTCATTAATTCGAGAACCTGGTTGTCCCTCTGAAGATGGCGATGATGAGCGAAGTAACAGCAGAAGTGTCAGCGATAGCATGGTTTTGGAAGGTCTCCAACCTCACCCTAATCTGAAAGAATTGCAATTGTTTGGATTTTACGGTTCATGGCTTCCAAAGTGGATGGGTGGTGGTATTAAATCTTGCATTCCGAATCTGGTGGAATTGTACTTTTATGAATGTGGAAACTGTAATCAACTTCCAGCGCTCGGTCTGCTCCCGTGTCTTAAGGTTCTTTGGATGAGTGGAATGAAAACTGTGAAGCGTTTAGGTAATGAGTTTTATTTCGAAGAAATGGGAGGTGAAGATGGAAGCAGTTACACGATGAAGAAAGCAAACCCAACTACGGTTATATCATTCCCTTCGTTGACCAAGCTGCGCATTCAAAGCATGAATAATTTAGAGGAGTGGATTTCTCCTCCTCCGCCTTGTAAACCTTTTCCTTGCCTTGAGGAGCTGAGTATTGGTTACTGCAAAAGATTAAAAACCACGCCTAGCCATTTTCCTTCCCTGAAGGAGTTGGAATTAGAGGGCATCAGCGACAAGAATTTAATCTCAATGGCCAATAGAGGCCTGACCTCTTTCAGATCTCTTACTATAAGGAATTCTCCAGAGCTTATAATTTTCCCGCAAAGCCTACTCCTTCACAATTATCATCTTCAGTCTCTAGCAATCTTGTGCTGCGATAAGTTTCAAGGTTTTCATCTAAATGAGGCTGAAGCGTTATCATGCCCTGAAGGCAACTATACCAGCAACATCCGCTTTTTGGAGTTATTTGCATGCCCTGCTGTAACATTTCTGCCGATCTTAAAATTCTGGACTTCTATCCGGAAAATAAGTCTTAAAGATTCGGGAAGAGTCAACGGAGTGTTTAAAATTGATCCACCACAAGGACAATGAAAAATGCTGCTGCAGAATGAAGGAGAAGTGAGTTACAATGAAAGGTATGATCTCTCTCTCTCTCTCTCTCTCTAAATTATATGCAGTTAGTATTTCCAAGAACTTATGTTGTTTAATTTTCGAGCACTTATTCTTTTTCTTTTTGTTGATTTAGTTCTTTGTTCGGCTAGCTGGAGTATTGCGACAGCCATTCAAATAGTATTACTACTTTTCCTACGACTTCCCATTCAAGAAGATCTATATGTGGATGCAGGGCAATTTCCTCAACTTCTGGCAAGTATGGTATGCCTCACTGAAATCTGGTCCTATTTTTGTGCTGTCTTGATTCACATCTGTTTGCAGGACCATATATTCTCATACTGATTATTACACAGTGAAGCTTTCTTGCAAATGACACCAAAAATTTAAAAGACACATGCTTCATAGAGTCTATATGAGGTCCTTTTGCTGGAGAAAGACTCAAATCATGAGAAAATTTAGCTTTAGTCCTTATTTGAATGTAGGATATTACGCTAAACATATGACAAGCTTGTATTAATTTTCGATTATTCTGAATTATTTCCTCAAAGCCATGCTTCCGTTTATCATAGAAATTTTGGGTGGTTATAAGCATAGAAATTTTGTTTCGTGACCATGTTTGTCTTAAATTTTGAAAGGCCTTTGAATGATGTGGGAAGATTCTAATGTCAATCGAACTTGTACAGATACATATATTTAAAGCGTCTAACGACATTGGTGAAGTGAAAGTCAATGAGCCAAAGAAAGCTAGAAAAAGTAAATCTGCCAAGACAGAGGATGCTGAACAAATTACCAAGCCTACAGGGAGAAAAAGTCGCAACTCAAAGAAAGCTGGACATTGTGATACATAAATCAATTAACACAAGATCTTTGCTCAATCCAGAACCAAAATTTTTGTGGAAGAAAGTACTAACGAACTCTAAACTGAACCGAAAAATGTCTTTTCGTAGAAGGGAAATTAATTTTAACAAAAATGTTACAACAGGATCTTTCCAGTCATGAGAAAATATCTCTTTGTACAGTCTACAACGATATTTGAATCTGACATATCTGCTGCCAGTATATTGAAAAGAATATATTTGATGCATGTGGCCAAGCTAGTGGTTCATTGTCTTAGCGAATAAAAACACTAGTGGCTGATTGCAAACTGCATCTTCCCTTCTGTGTTGCAGTAGAACTATGTATGCTGAGGCCTCAGACCCTGTAGTTTAGGATTAAAATCTGCATAGCCAACACAATGGTGCAGTAAAGACAGATTGCATATACGAGTGCATGAGGGAGAGAAAAAAAAATAAAGCCCCAGTTTAGGAACCGCCGCTAAATTCAGCTATAGCTGGATGATTCGGATGCAAAAAATGCTTGATCAAATCAGTTATATTTGGATCATCCTGATCCTCAAATTGAAGGCCAAGTAAGGTTGAGTCGAAGTAAACGCCGTGAAAGCCAGGTGGTATAGATGGATCCAGCCAGCCAACAACACCAAATTTGAAAAACTCTTCAACAAACTTCAACGACGACTCAGCTGCCGCACTTACATAATAAACACCCAAATGGAGAATAAGCAAGATCTAAGACATAATAAACACTAGAACTTAAGTTTATTTATTAATCTCAAGCGAAATACAAGTTACACTCGTGGGTTACTAGGAAACTCTAATTCCTTCTCCAAGCCTATGAATTACAAGAAAACCCTAACTCTCTTAACAGAAATAATGCTATGATCTGTTACTTCATCAGATCACACAAATAGAGAAGAAATCAGAAGAGAAAGAACTGGAATATTGCTGAATTTTATTTCTCATTTTAACTAGTTGTGTTGATTGATCTTCAATACATTGCAGACTCAATTTATACTAGTTGAGAACATGACTCACTACTAACAGACTCCTACAAACCAGCAACAACGACTCACGACTTCCACTACTACTGACACGTTCAAAGCAAGACTGAAGACACTACTACTCACACGTTCAAAACAGAACTGAAGACTAACAAATAACTGAAAACACATACACGAACTAGGCACTAATTTTTGACACTCCCCCTTAGTGCATAGTTACGGTCAATTACTCCAAGAAGGTTCCTAAAATTTTCAAACTTAACTCTTCCAAGTGCTTTGGTAAAGACATCTGCAACTTGTTCTTCACTTGGAATGTTCTGCAGCTCTATTTCTCGATCAAGCACCTTCTCACGAACAAAATGATGTTGAATTTCGATGTGTTTGCTGCGAGCGTGAAACACCGGGTTTGCTGCAAGCTGCATTGCACTCTGGTTATCACATTTGATAGGTACTGAATAGTCTACCTTGTTGCTGATATCACCAATCAATCTTTTCATCCAAATGCACTCCTGTGTAGCCATAGTTGATGCCACATATTCAGCTTCAGTGCTTGAAAGTGCCACAGTACGTTGCTTTTTACTGCACCAGGAAACTGCTGCTGAACCCATATAGAAACAATATCCAGTAGTTGAGCGCCTGTCATTCATATCACCAGCCCAATCTGCATCAATGAATCCGTGCAACGAACACTCTTTACTGCCTGTGTACATAAGACCATACTCCAAAGTACCTTTGACATAACGTAGAACTCTTTTTGCTGCAATCCAGTGAGACACACAAGGTTTCTCCATAAACTGAGAAACAACTCCAACATCATACAGAATATCAGGCCTTGTGATAGTTAAATAGATTAAACTACCTACAAGTTGTCTATATAAGGTTGGATCCTTCAATAACTTCCCTTCATCTTTCAATAATTTGAGACCAGCCTCCATAGGTGTAGCCATTGGTTTTGCATCATCCATGCCAAAACGCTTCATTAAACTGGTAGCATACCCCTTTTGAGAAACAAAATAACCATCTGCCTTTTCTATTTCAAGCCCCAGAAAGCATCCAACTTCTCCCAAGTTTTTCATTTCAAACCGAACGGATAAGTTATCTTGAAGACGTGCAATTTCTGCAACATCGTCTCCCGTAATTATCATATCATCCACGTATAACAATATCATGGTACACATATTTGTTTTCATTTTAACAAATAAGCTAGAATCTGATTCTGAAATCTTAAAGCCACAGAAAGTAAGATATTCAGAAATCTTACCATACCAAGCACGTGGAGCTTGCTTAAGACCGTACAACGCCTTCTTTAGTCGACAAACGTAATCCGGGTACTGCTCTGAGATAAAACCTTGGGGCTGCTCCATAAAGATTTCTCGATCCAGTTCACCATAGAGGAATGCATTTTTGACATCAAACTGCCACATATTCCAGGAGTTGTGGGCTGCAAATGAAATGACGCTTCTTATTGTTACCATTTTTGCGACAGGACTGAATGTCTCTTCATAATCCAACCCATAATTTTGTGAGAACCCACGAGCAACTAGGCGTGCCTTGTATCGATCAACAGCTCCGTCAGCCTTCTTCTTTAACTTGTAAACCCATTTACAGGTTACTAGCTCGGTATCTTTAGGCTTTGGTACTAACTCCCACGTGTTGTTCTTCTTGAGGGCTGAGATTTCCTCTTTCATCGCATCCTCCCATTTTGAAATTCCTTGAGCTTCTTTGTAGCATGAGGGCTCAAGTCCAGTCATATTTCCTGAAAGAAAACATGATGTCACAGTACAAGGGTTTAATTGAATAACATAATCTTTGAGATGCTTAGGTTGCTTTCTTGCTCTTGTTGACCTCCTGGAAGAATCTTCTTGCTGATTTGAATCATCAGAGTTGCTCCCCCTACTATTTGTAATATCATCATCAGTTGTCACCTCTTGGTTTCTCACTGAATTTTCTCCATCCACAGCAACGGGGTCATCAATTTCATCCTCCAAGTTGGTAACCATGTTAGGAATAGTGTAATAATTTGATACCTCGTCGAATATCACATCTCGAGAGGTGACACACTTCTTCGTCTCTGGATTCATACATTTCCACCCTTTCCTACATGGGTCATAACCCACAAAGATGCATTTTCTAGCTTTTGGGTCTAGTTTTGTTCTGTTGCTTTTAGGCACATTACATAACATATAGACCCAAATACACGAAAATAACTCACATCTGGTTTTTTATGAAATAGAATTTCAAATGGAGATTTTTCGGTACCTGGCCATGGCGGCAATCGATTTGCCACGTGACAAGAACACTACATTGCTTCTGCCCAAAACTCTCTAGGAAGGTTCTTATCGTGCAACCATGATAGACTCATCGAGGTGAGGTGTGCGATCTTCCGTTCTGCTACTCCATTCTGTTGTGGGGTACTTGGGCATGTCATTTGTCGTCGAATGCCATGATGACTGCAGTAGGTTAGAAACTCGTCTGACATATATTCACCTCCATTGTCTGTTCGCAAACACTTTATTTTTGACCCAAACTCCTTCTCTACGTTGTTCTTGAATTCCATAAACCTTGAGAAGACTTCGCTTTTGTTTTCCATAAAGTACACCCATGTGTATCTTGAATAGTCGTCGACAATGATCAACATATAATGAAGGCCACTGTAACTTGGAGTTCTGGTCGGACCGGTGACATCTGAGTGTAATAATTCAAACATTTTTTATGACTGGTTAACTGAACTTTTAAACGGAAGACGATGAGATTTACCGTATTGGCATCCTTGGCAGATGACATATTGTTGTATTCTCTCCAGATCAGGTACACCATCAAGTAGTTTCTTTGAAGAGATTTGTTGCAGCAGCTGATTTCCAATATGGCCCAATCTTGCATGCCAAATAGATGCACGATCATTCCTCCCAGTATTCTCTACAAAGGCTTCACTTGCAGTCATAACAAACAAGGACTCCTTCTTCTTTCCAGTGAGAATAATGTCACCTGTTAACGATTTAATATTCTCGATAATCTTTACGTCTTCAGGACCAAAAAGAACATACCTTCCCGACTTGGTTATCTGAGGAACAGACAGAAGGTTCTTTTTCAGTCCGGGCACATGATATACATTATCCACATCTACGTTATCTCCATTTCGTTTTTTAACTATGACATTCAGCTTCCCTTCATTCACTACTGGATGCACCGAGTTATCAG